>NW_009221583.1:0-48837 GCF_000690835.1 Fulmarus glacialis
AGGGGGAAACCCTCCCCGGCAGCGGGGCAGGGACGCTGCATGCATGGGCAGGTGCCGTCCGACCCTCTTCGCCCGTGTTGCGTGGCAAGGGCTTGGGGCCAGGAGCCGCGGCTCTCGGGCTGTTAACTTCGGCGGTGCCCCCCTGCGAGGTGTCGCCGCCGTCTCCGCGGCGCCTTCTTCCCGCTTGCATCACCGCGTCCTCTCGGGTGTCTGCGAGCTGATGAGCTGCTTATAAAGCAGCGAGCTCGGTAGCGATTTTCCAGAGGTACTGTGCTTCGGGCGTCAGGGTAGTAGCTTGCGCTGACTCCCTTACTTCCCCACCCCTGCATTTACATTCATGACTGATTTTGGAGACCTCGTGTTGACAAAACCCGTCTCCACCTCTCAAGACGATTTTTCTTATCTTTCTGTTTTACTAAAAACGCATTAAGGTTTAATAGATACGTATGAAAAGCAGTTGTTGGATGAGGTTATCGTGGCGGTTGTTAATGCTGTGAGTAGGTGGGAAACGCATGGTGCTGAAAGGCCTTTAATTGCTCTGATATCTTCACTTCCATTTCTGCTGCTTGACCTTTGTCAGTGATGCCATATATTGCATTGGCATTTCTTTCATACTACTAGTAAGCAGGAAATGCTTTATTCAGTTGCACTGGTTTCTCTTGCTGGCAGCTGCAACAGCAAGTACTTTGTACTGCTCTTCCTAGGCGCAAAAGTTAAGTTTACAATATATTTTCTTTTATTGCAGCCTTTTGAATTAGGATCCTTGTTTTGCGGCATTGTTTATGTAGATGAGCAAGACTTCCTATATTGTAATAGCGTATGAATTGGTAGTTTTGATTCCTCAAACATAGGAAGAGAAACTTTCACTTGCTTAATAGGGAATTTTAACCTCTAAAATGGCAACCATTTTAAAAAATCTACATCAAGTGGAGGGACAACTTAGAAAAGGCAACAGAAGGCGGCCATGCAGAAAGTGTATCATTGCTTGCCAAAGGACAGTGCCCCATATAGCTCAAATACGAGATGTTAGATGAGATCTAGCCTGTAGTATGGTCTCTGCCCAGAGACTAAACCTGGTGTAACAAAAGAAAAGAAAAATTTTTGAAAGTGTTATAATAATAGTAATTTAACAAAATTATCTCCTGAAGAGAGAGGTAATTTGTTCGCAGTATATGGAAGTCAGAACTATTCATATTTATAGGAAATGTCAAATGTGAGATAAACTTAGGATCCCTAAAAAGTGGGATGTAGTGGGGTTTTTTTTCCAATCACTTAAGACTGGAATGTCATTTGGGAAGCACATGCAAAAAAGTTACGTGTTGGAACATAATGATAACTTCTAGAATCTTTCATTTGAGGTTATTTGTGATACAGACTAGCAAAGCCTAACTCAGCCGAATGAATTTGATGTGCTTAAACTATTAGATTTGCCGATATCTTCTATTTTAGGTACAAAATTTTACATCTTTCAGTCAACCTAATATTTCAGGTGAATTCTGGCTAATCATCTCTTAGAAGAACATAACTAGGACTCTGTAGTCTTCTATTACATTAGTTCATTTCTGTTGTTTTGAAATCAGTGCAATGAAAATGGCAAAAAATGTTGCTTGAAGAAAGAAGAAACCTTGCTTTCTTTAGGAGTTGCCATAACTTTCTGATTGATGTGTTCATGCTGTAATATTGAAAAAGATCATTAACCTAGGTCGTTGTTTAGTGCTGAACTATGGACTGGAGTTTTGCACATTTAGACATGTTTCAGACACTAACTTTAGCTATATAAACATCATATCAAACTTATTCTGCATCTGAGGGAAGGAAAGGCTTTTCTAAAATGGCAAACCCCATTCATTTCCTCTTGTTGCAGGATAAAAATCTAACCACTATGTTTTTAGACATAAAACAAATGCCAAGTTTACGTTGTCTTTTGCTGTGCAAAGCAGTGCAATTTAAATACTAACTTAGGACATATATTACACACATACTCAGTGTTTATATATATATTTAGAGAGAGTTTCTGGTCAGACTTATTTGCATTCCTGAAGCATTGCACAATAAAAAAGCCAAGAGACTTGATAGGGCAGGCTCTATCTCATGTCACTTACACTACCATACATATGATAACATAGAATGCTTAACAGTTCACTGACTTCTAACTAGGTAGTTTCTTTGTGCAGCTTATCACTGGTAGTTTCTGGTGTACCTGCTTATATATATGGGATGAATGCATCTTAACATGCAAAATGATGCAACGTTTTACTAGAAACATGAGTAAACAATTCCTCTAATTTTTTGCTAAGCAATAGTCTGCCATAACTTGTTTACAGTTTCAGGTTATTTTCTTTCCATCAATATCATACAATGTCAGTTTGAAGTCTGGACATCAATAACTGATATTTTCACAATAAAACATAGAAATGCTTTTATTCTATAGTGTTCAGTTTTAAAGAGTAAGCATAATCCAGAAACCTTACATTATATTCCTTTAAAATTACAAGTTCAGGTTTATTAATGTTCAGGTTTGAAGGTCATGAGTATATAATTCAGTGGTTATGGTACTATGTCATTTTTTCTTTTGCATTCTTTCATTTATGTCTCCTTTAATGGGAGAGTCACAGCTATTAGGATGACACAACATGTTGCCACACCTGGCAAACAGTTGAGTTCTCCTCCAACTCTTTCCTCCTCCACCCTCCTTTTCCACTTGTTTTATAAACTAGAACCACCATTAAAGTGATTTATTGTGTTGATGATGCTATTTGATTTTTTTTTTTTTAATTTAAGTATCATGTAGGCATTATATGATATGATCATATTTGTGAGACAACCAGGCATCTAATTCAAGTTAAAGAAAAGAATTTCATGTCAAAAGAATGGTCAGATAGTATACTGTGTACAGGGTTAATATGTACTCCTTGATTATCATTAAAAGCAGAAAATCAGAAAAGTAGCTGAAAAACACCTCCGTGCTTCAAGGGGAGATGGACTAAAGTCTAAGTCATTTCAAGACAAGTCTTGGACGTAGCAAGAACTCCTAATAATAAATCCTCCAGAATTCATATGCAGTGTGATCCAGTGCTTTTCACTAATCTCATCAGAGAGACTTTCCTGATGTCCAGACTTCTTGTGTCAGTCTTTCATTCTTTTCCCAGGTCCCATAAGTTCCTTCCCTTCCTCTTTGAGGAAATTACAGTTATTTAGCCTAGGGAAGAGTAAGAAAGAGAATTTCCAGTTTCAAGTGTTTAACAACCATGATTTTTGGGGGGAAAAAAAAAACAGTTATATATTTACCATTCTTTCCATTTTCTGTCTAGACATTAATTTTAGTGTAAACCTAAAAACAAAGCACAGTCCTCTTGCTAAAACATTGCTAAAGTTAAAGGGTTTATTTTGTGGGTCTTGCAAGTGATACTCCTCTTTCTACCAAGCATCCCAACCAATATTTTAGATTAGGAAAATTAAATGTAGCCTGTGCAGAGTTATAGGTACATTCTCTGCTCTTCCCCCTTTTGGGTGTTTGTCATGGTGGAAGGAAGCTGTTCAATATCCTGGTGGTGAGGAGTAACATTGCATCCAAGTGCAAAAAGGATGCAAGAACACTGAGTCAGCGTCTCATTTAAGCTTAAGGGCCAATTATGCCTGAGCAACCTGATTGCCTTCTCATCCAGAGTCAGTCATTTCATCACAGGGAAAAGCAGTGCATGTCATTTACCTTGACTTAAGCAAGGATTCTGACACAGTCTCTGGTAACATCCTTCTGGCCAAAATGGAGAGGGATGGATGGCAACCTGGGTGGAAAAACTGGCTGGATAGTTGGGCTTAAAGAGTAGTGGTCAGTGTTTTGAAGTCTAATAGGTGGACAGTGATAAAGAGGTTGATTTTGAGGTGGATACTGTTAAACACTTCCATCAGTGATGCGGGCAGTGCAATAGGATGCACAGTCATCAAGCTTGTGGGTGACATCAGCTAAGGAACAGACTGACAGACAAGCTGGGGTAAGGATAAAAGGACAGATCTTTTCACTCTCTTTCACCGTGGAGTTGTGAGGGGGAGAAATGTATCTTAAGAACAAGATGTAGGTTGTACTGTTTTGTTTTGATTTGGCTTTTAGTTCCTCAGCCTTTTGATAACAGTATTGTCTGTTATTGCACAGGTGAATTATAGGTCCAAGCACAGCCAGCAACTGTCTTCGTGCAGGATGGGTAGTATCAGAATGCCACAGCCTTTGTTTTGATCTCAGTGCAGAAGAAATGTGTATACCTGGCGTGCTATTTAATACCAGTCGTCTTTACCCTTTTCCTTAGGGATGTACCGTAGTGAATCCAGTAGTTGCCCACAGTTCCAACTTTTTATACGCTTATCTATCTCCCTTGGTCCTTTCCTTTCTGAAAAGGTTCTTGTATTAACCTGGAGAGAGGCTGACAGTAAGAGGGAGGCTGAGCTTGGATATCTTTAACATTCTCTGATGTGCAACATGTATCATTCCTGTAAACAGTATTGGAGGGTTTATAAACTTTTCAGTAATGAAACCTGAAACAATGCAATTTAACTTTGAAATTCTGTTACATTTAAATACTACTTTGCTAACTTGACATGCTAGTGTTTTGGCTGTTCCATTTTTACAGACGCGGTCTTTGCTGGGAGTATTTGAAGAAGATGCTGCTGCAATTTCCAATTACATCAATCAGTTATTTCAAGCCATGCACAGAATATATGATGCACAGGTAGTGTTACTGAAATTCTTGAATGCATGATAAAGCTTTTGAACCACGTTTCTTGCTTGTCTCTTGCTTTTTTTGAAATTATTATAAGAAATATTTTTTTTAAACTTCCACATTTTAAAAATTTTTTAAATGTGGAAGTGAAATAAAATAAGAATTAAATTATTGTTTTTCTGTATGTTGGGAGTGGTAAAGACTAAATTCTTGTGATTTCTTTTGCAACAGAATTTCTTATGACAAGTAAAAAGATTTTCTGGTCTTCTAGTAGTTTTATTGTATTTCCCAAGTGTTTCTAAAATGTTTCCCATCATGATCTTAGTGTGCATAATAGTATGTACCAAGTGGGAGATTTTTTTTTATCCACAATATATTCATGTTTCACTCATCATCTATAAGTAACTGCACTTTTATGCCAAAGGCAGAATCTATTTTGTGTGTTTTTCTGGACAATTGAGTTTATGGCTGTATTTTTAATTTGTGTATACTTGAACTGTTTGACTTTTTTACTGATTTGTTATCTTGCTTTTCATAGTTTATTGTTGGTTTTACTTTAATGACTAGTGTGTTTATTGTAGGTTTGCTGTTATGTAGTTTCATTTTACTGCCTTTCTATTTAGCTTTTAATTTCGGTACTTTCTCCTTCAACTGCATCATGAAAGATGAAGTTGTTCCATACCATGAATCTGCTAATTAGGTCCTGTCTGTGTACAAGTACAAAGCAGTTTGTAACCAGGTGGTACTGGGGTTCATTGTAATCTTTCCTTACAGGTAACAAATGCCTAATACTGAGTAACTAGGGCAGCTAATTTGAAATAATTACATGCAAATATGCACTGTGTAACATGAAAAATACAGAAATCGGTGCACATAATACAGGCTGTGAACTTGCCATTTGTAAACACTGATTATCTGTAACTCTCAATAATGTTAGAGAAATGGAAGGGCAGGATGCTTAGGTTTTCTGAAAATCTGTAGTCAGATTTTAAATTCCATGTCTGTAATAGTTTCCTCTTCAAATATGTGATTTTTAAATATTAATTTAAATCAAAAAGTAACAAACTTGTTTTTTTGTGGATTTTTTTTTTTTTTTTAAATCAGAATGAATTAAGTGCAGCGACTCATCTGACTTCAAAGCTTCTGAAGGAATATGAGAAACAGGTACTGTGTAAATCATTGTTGTCTTTGTGTGGTCAGGACTACGTATTTTTGTAGTCTTTTATCTCCCAGAGCACAATGTAGAATGTATTTAGGTTTGGTCCAGACAAAATGAACTGCTGTAGTTGGTGGCTCGAATCTTTGCCAAAAGGATCTACTGTCTTCATATTAGTTCTTCCAACTAAACCAGAATGAAGTTCCTCTTACCATGTTGAATATTAGTAAGTTCTGGAATATTTTACTTTTGGATTAGTGTTTTGGAGGTTGCTTAGGGTGGTGGTGGGGTTTTGTTTTTGTTTTATATACCTGTTTACTGTTAAGTGCTTCAATTTTACTAGTAACAAAGAGAAGAAATTGCATAGCAGTCTCCATTTAACAACCATAATTCACTCTTATTGTGAGAATAATTCCATCTCTGAAAGCGTGGATTGTGGAATCCATAACTTTCTCCGCTGGTAGCCTGTACTATGAAGGGTTTCCTATTTGTAGCTATGCTGCTGGGACCCCTTTTCTGAGATGCATGTTAAAAACAAAAAGTCACTCCTTTTAAGGAGGCTGGCACTCCCTGTCCTCATTCTCCACCTAATGAGGTGAACTGGAAAAAGTACTATTTTTGAATTATTTTGGTTTGGTGAGTCTTTTTAGAGGGGTAAGATGGCACACTATTTTTCCTTCGCTAGTTGTTACTAACCAATAGGTGTAATGCAGATAGGATCAAAACCACAATGGTGCTGATCCAAGAGAGTAGTGAGTATTCATACCTACAGTAATCCCATTAGGAAGAAATGGAGAAACAGAGATTTAGAGTGTCTTTTTTAAAAAAAAAAAGTCTTGCATTCCTAACAACAGGCTGGAAATGCTGTTTAAGATGTCTGTGCACAGTCCGAATTGTAGCAGGAATTAAATTATTTCTGCTTTTTTTTTTTTTAAAGTAGCTGCAGTACTGTCATTTGAATTGTTTTAACATTGTTGATACAATACCAAATTGACTTTAATGACACAGCTATTTAATGAATTGCACTGTTTCTGCCATTTTCTAGCAGAAACATAGTTTTTGCAAAATCAAAATGAAAAGAACTAGCTTCAGATTAGAAGAACCAATTAGGGCATTATATTCTTATTCGTTAGCAGTTACAGATATCAAAATACATACCAAATATCCTTACTTCAGTTACAGTTTGTTAACTTCATTGAGAAGAACGAGGGGGGAACCTGACAAGCTGGAAGGAGGTGCTCAAAATTTTGAGTAAAGAAGTTGGGGTTTTTTATATTTCCAAATGTTTTATATATAGCTGCTGTGAATTAAAAGAAGAATTAAATTAACATTGGACCTTTTAACTTATTTTTCTGAATTTTCTCCTTTGGACTGCTTTTTTCCCAGTCAGAAGATTAACTTAAAAATACGCAAATAATGTTTTAACTGGATTATTTCTTTTTTCAGTTGTGACCATGCCTCCATCAAGGCATTATAGAAGTAAACTCTTTTGGATGATTTAAAAATTTCACATAATCACATAACTTAAGAGCTGGAAGTTTTAAGATGAACACCAAATATCGCTTAATTTCTGATAATTTTAAAAAAGAATTTGCAAAAAATCTTCATAGATGTCAAGATGTCAAATCATTCCTGATTTTTTTAATAAAATCTATTAATTATTTTATAAAACCTATTAATTAGATTAATTAATCTATTTTAAAAATAGATTTTTTTCTTTTAAATAATGAGAATTGTTTATTAGTTTTTTCCCCCTCCAAAATACTTCTTCTTCGCAGGACAATAACGAAGTGCTTCAGTGTATCTTAACTGTATAATATTTTAAAATAATGGAATGCCCAATGCATTCATAGACATGATTAATACAGTTTTGTGAACAGCAGAAGACACTGCAAACAACATGCCTCCTTTTATGTTCTTTTAGCGTTTTCCACTAGGGGGAGATGATGAAGTTATGACTTCCACTTTACAGCAATTTGCAAAAGTGATAGATGAGGCAAGTACTTGTATTTGTTTCACTTACTTTGCTAATGTTGTCATGTATAGACTTTAACTTGCTTAATTATTCCAGCCTTTTTTAAGATAGGAGGTACAGAAATGGCTTTCATTTGTCAATAAGTTAACACTTAATTGTATATTGCAGCATATATTTAAAGTTATATAACCTGAAGGTAAAGAATCAATTCAGCAAAATGAGGACATGTTGTTGAGAAAGAATGTAGTTTAGCTTACTGTAGATACAGCCAAAAAAACATTACAGAATGGCAGTTAGAAACTGTTTTTCATGAGGGTATTTGTATTGCCTGATTTCAGATACCTGACTGACAAAAGAACCTCCTGCTGTCTGTATTAGAGACTCTTCTGAAAGATAACTTAGCACCATTAAGATCTAAATCAGGATTTTTTCTGTGATCCCCCTCCTCACTTTTAGCACTACTTAAACAGCATTTTGGGAGGAAGAACACATTTTTTCTACCTCTGTAACCTGTAAAAGATGGGTTGTGATGTAGCTGGAGGGAAACTGGAGAAATAAATTGCCTAGTCATCAGAATGTGTGAGGCCATCTTCTGACATGATCCAGGAACTTGGAATAAAGTTGGAAAAGTAGGGACAAACACTGAACTCTAAAGGACTTCTATAAAAAGCTAGTGATGAGATCAGGAACCTAGAAAGGAATAGCTGCAAAAATTTGAATGTGCGAAATTATGTTTGAGTTGTACATGTCATCTTTTGTACGTGTCAACCTATTACTTTATTTTATTTTACTTTATTTTATTTTCTCTCAGCACTGTTTTCCTAAAATTTCCCTCTTTCTCTTGTCTTTTACAGCTTAGCTCTTGCCACGCAGTACTTTCAACTCAACTTGCGGATGCAATGATGTTTCCTATTACCCAGTTTAAAGAAAGGGATCTAAAAGGTAGAGTGCTTGAACAAATACTGTTTTTATCAACAGGAGCAATAACAAAAATGTAGCATTTAATCTCCATAGCTCTTGTTTCACTAAATAGAATATGCCACTTATTTTTCAGCTCTCAAAAGTATGCACCTCCCAATTTTTTAAAAAAATGTAAGTTATTTCTGTTCATGAGAGTATTACAGTTGAAGAACTTAACACTATTACTGTTTCAACAAAAATACTATATAATGGAAGCACTTACCTTCTATTCAAGATTAAAATTTTGCAGTTACTGTAAAAATTAGGAAAGAATAATTTTCAGATAATTTGCATGTTCAGGAAATATTTGTATATATTATAATACCATGACATCAGTATAATGGCTGGACTAAAGGCAAAGTGCCAAAGTTGTAGTATTTATTCTATTATTAAGGTTTACTAAGGTGATTCTTCAACCCTGCTGGTAATATAGGTGGCTTCTTACGTGCAGGCATAAGATGCTTCCAACTTTATTTTTGTAACAGTTGTATCTTATTCTGCCTGGTCTAAAACAATATATAATGTGTCTGATTATGATAGGTTTTACTTGAGATGCTAAAGTGAATAGACTGATGTGGCAAATAGACTTGAAATATAAATTGTAAGAGCTAAAACCAAAATAACTTAAATCCCTAATGTGAACATCCTAAAGTGGGTATACCTAACATAAGAACGTTTTAAGTCTAAATTGAACTAAAAATTACGACTCTTCCGTAAGTCTTCTAGCTCTTTATGAATCTTGGAAAATACTTCTTTGGCAATAGTTTCTTGCAAAATTATGGATTAAATAGATTATACTTTTTGAGCAAGGGAACATGAGTATCTGAAGGCTAATATTACTCCTCAGAACCTGGAAAAATCTCCTGTTAATATTTACTGAAGAAGCATCCCTGAGGCAATAATCGCAAATTAAATTTTCCCACTGGAAGTTTTTAACCACCAACTGATGTAGTATTTAATGATACCATACTTCTTTATGGGCTTCATAGGCACTTTATGTAAAGCTTTTCCATGCTTTTTTATCTTTGCTTTACCATAAAGTTGAACATAGCTCTCTGCTTGTTTATGTCATAATATGACACAAAACCACAATCAAGATCAGATCAAGTGCTAAGTATTGTACTGTTTTCTGTTTCCTGACACAGTGAGACTAAATAATCATCTAGACCATGACTAATTTTAGGTAGGAGGAATCACAATGTCTTTGGGGCTTTCCTTTGATCCAGTGATACTTCCCTGTCTCCGGTGCTTCCACTTCCCCAACTCAGACCAGAACTCTGACCAGAACTATAGGTGATGCATTTGTATTGACGATCTCTTTCAAAGTCTTTTAAAAAGAAGTTCTTTCTTAACTTATTACAATACAGTATCTTTTTTGGTAAGACGGACAGCCACATAAATGATACTCAGGCCCTAAGTAGGAGCAGACTTTCTTGGCCACATAGTGCCTATGCTGGTAATTCAGCAAGTATGCTACAACTGTTCAGTAGTGAAACATTGCATGAGAAACTGTAATATATAAATGTTATGTTAATAACAACTTATTTAAATTGTGATATGTTGTTTTGTAGAGATATTAACTCTAAAAGAAGTTTTCCAAATTGCAAGCAATGGTAAGTGTAAAATACTTTATGTTATAGATATTACAAGACAACAGTGTTATTGTAGATGATTTACTCAGAAAACTAGTGAAGATACTTGAACGGCTTAAAGTGACTAATTAAGGTGTAATTTTTTTCAGTGATAGTTAGGCACCCAGCTTTCCTTGATTCACTTGTAAAATCCCTGCTTTGTGTACCGAAGTGTTGAGGCAAATTGACAGCATTAGTCTTTTTTACAATACTGTAAATGTATATATAATTATTAAATAATTTAGGATTATGCTACCAAAATTACTAAAAATAGAAGGTGCTAGCTCACTTCTTAAAGTCAGGACTGGATTAATAAACAATTAATTAGTTTGATAGTTCTCTTCCTTATTGTCAGTAGTTACTTTTTGAGGTAGCTCTACTATATCCTTGTAGAGAACATACTCTTTAGGTAAGGATTAAGTACAGATTCTGCTTCTCTTAATGTAAATTGCTTCATTGCTTTCGACGCAAGAAAGGTTAGATGCAGGTTTTCGTAATGGAAAGTTGTCTCTACTTATAGAAAGTTTCTGTCTTTGAAGAATATTAGATGTTTAGGGAAATTTGTAACAATTTGGCCATGTTTGCATCTGTTTAGAATTTCTCTTCAGCCCGAGTATTTGTGTCAGTGAAGTAATTATAAACAAGCAAGAACAATTCTTAAAGGTTTTAATATGACAGAACTTTGCGTTCAGCTGGCTGTGCAACACACAGTGATATAAAGCGTTTTCTGCTCTGTTTCATAAGTCATGAATTTATCAAAATGATCATAAATTCTCTCTTGATTGCTTAGACCATGATGCTGCCATTACCAGATACAGTCGGTTGTCAAAAAGAAGGGAAAATGAAAAGGTTTGTAAAACAAAATACTTAATATAAAGATTTTTAGAGAAGAATTAATTTTCATCTAATATATATATCTATGATGGAAGACAATGTATGGCAGATTCAACCTGAAGGTTGATAGTTTATGTTTTAGCAGTCTAGACAGTTTGTTTCAGTATAGAAAAGCAGGTTTCCCCAATACGTGCCTGTCTTGTAACACTGAAAATGCTCTAAGATGAAGGTTGTGATACTATATTCAATTTATTTTTGTAAAGAAATAACCACATTTTTCAGGGAGAAAAGAATGCTGTATTTGTTTTTCATATATCTCTCACGTATAAGTTAGAGAAGCGGAATTGTAGGGTAAAATATGCAATTGCTGGTGATAGAGGGTAGAACATTACTGTGTTGTTTTTTCCATGCTGGCTGTAAAGCTGTCCAGAAGGCATGTGATGAATACCAAGTCTCAAACATTCCTTTTTCCCCCTTCCCTGTCTGTGTCTCTTTAGATCAAGGCTGAAGTTACAGAAGATGTATATACTTCCAGGAAAAAACAGCATCAGACTATGATGCATTATTTCTGTGCATTAAATACTCTTCAGTACAAAAAGAAAATTGCGATGCTAGAACCCTTGCTAGGATACATGCAAGCTCAGGTAATTTCAGATTCTGAAAGCTGTAAGTCTGAAAGAAGATGTAAAAGTACTTCACGAAGGTTGATGTACTGAAATCCATTGCAAGACCTCTTTTGCAATCAAAGGAAGCAAATGGAGAAAAAGACATATCCCATCCTCATCCCTGTAGCTGTCACAGCTGCTGCCATGAACACTGTTATTAGTTAGCACTAGTCATTTCCCACTCAGTATATGAATCTCATCATGACATGCCCTCACTCCCATTGGAGAATCTTTTAGGAAAGTCTCGGTGACAGATATAAAGGTCTAATTCTACCCCAAAACCCAGATGGCTATATTTAATGCACTGCCTAAATTTTCATTGCTGGATACTTTTTTCCACTGGATCATTAATGGGAATAGCTGATTAAAACTTTCACGCATGCAAGTCCGCGTGGAAGTGTACCTTCTTAGAAAGTGATGTGGAGACTGTTAAACTCTTTCCTGTGGCAGCTATTCTGATCAAAGTCACATCACTGCTGTTTTCAATCAAGGGTGTGGAAAAACTGGAATGCTAAAAATCATTCTGGCTTGGTTTTTTTTTAATATAAATGAGGTCATGATTGTTTATTTGAGGATGAGTGCAATAGAAAATACAACTATGAAAAAGTTCTTTGGAGAGACTTAATTTGTATTTTCAGAAGTATGTTGTCAGTATGTTGGTTTTAAAAAGAAAAAAAGCCAAACTTTCCAGCATCTGGCACTGCCAGGTGTCCCAAGTAGAAATTAACTTCTACATACTGTCTGAAAGCTTTCCAAGTCCAAGAAGAACTCTTGCTTCTTTTTGAAACTTTGCAGCTTGTATTTAAGAACTAAGCTCTAAATGTTTTCTGTAACAAAGTAGATAGTGCAACTTGTTGTTCAGGTGCAGGTTTTTGCTGAATCTAAAGATGGGAAGGGCAGGGCCACGCCCCATGGCTTCCTGTTCTGAGATTTCATATGGCTAAACTCAATTTAGATGTGGCAGTTTTTCTGGACCAATATGGAGTACACTGTTTTTAAGATATATATCGTCAGTTCCCCTTGCCAGGGTCCACAGTTAGAGGATGGCCCGGGACAAGTCCTCACAGGTTTCCCCTCCTATACCCCCCAAATAACCCCTCCCATAACACAACAGTTAGCAGACTGGGGGGCTTGAAAAAGTATAGAGAGACCTTGGGATCACTAAAAGATCAAACCTTGTTTCTTTGCCAGGGCAGTTTGTGCATTTCCTCAAGGTGACTGTGCACTTCCTCTTGACACAATGAAATCCCACTGCAATGTCAGCATCAACCTTTACTTGCAGACAAAAACATGCATTCTGCTGCTTTTATTGAGAGGCTTTGGTGCGAATGAGGGATGAAGAGAGATTTCTCTGAGAAACTTAACTTCCTATGGTTTCATCTGTTAATTGTTAATGTAGTTTTAATTACTAAATTCTCCCTTTTCCTCCTCTTTTTTTTTTAAGATAAGTTTTTTTAAAATGGGTTCAGAGAATCTTACTGAGCAATTGGAAGAATTTTTGACCAATATTGGCACAAGTGTACAGAAGTAAGTTGTTTTTGTTGAATTTTGAACTATTATCAAGGCAATTATTTTTTCTGTTTCTACTTACTAATAAATTGTCTTTGTTAATAACACATTATTTACCTTAGTGTTCGCAGGGAGATGGAGTGTGAAGTAGAAAACATGCAACAAACTATAGAGGACTTGGAAGTAGCTAGTGATCCACTGTATTTGCCTGATCCTGATCCTACGAAATTTCCTGTTCATAGAAATCTAACACGGAAAGCTGGCTATCTCAATGCAAGAAAGTAAGACTGGCTTGTTACTTAAAAATTCCAGAATATTTAATTTTGGGAAAGGAAAGCTAAAGCATGCAATATTTTTTTTGAAGTTAACTATGCTGATTTTACATACTTAGTTGAGTAAGTCATGTAGGAGCTATTCTGTTTCTTTCTTTGGACTCCTTCATTTAAATAGTATTAATTTCATTATTACACTGACATAGTGTCATTTAGGTGCAAAACATAGTTATCCTGATTTTAGTCTAATTTTGCCTGAATTTTCACATCAAAAAGAAAAAGTTTATGAGAGTGTAATTTCACTGGATTGTAATTGGAAAACAACAAGATTACAGCTATCAGGATTGTTCTGTATCTGTTAAAGCTTTGGGATTCAAATTACTAATAAAATATGACAAGCTTGAGATACACAAAGCAAAACATTCTCTGTTAACGGAAATACACTTTGAACGGCCTTCTCAATTTCATGAGGTAGTCTTTTGTCCACTAGAGGGAGTTGTTACTCTATTTATTAAGGTCTAGCAGCTGATTTTATAGCTATTAAAAATAAGTTGTAACACTCAGATTTTTTTCTGTAATTTATATAATAAGCTTCAAGGAATTTTTAAAAAAATGTAGATTACTTTTACAACAACAGTTAAAGTAACACACTCACTGAATGAGCCATGAATTTCTGTAGTAGAACACAGTTGCAGCAATTAATATTGAAGAGAGTATCTGAACAAAAAGGGAGGCTAAACTGCAAGTGTTACTGATTTTTGGTTTCAGATTGTTCCTTTTCTGTTATTCTGGGAGAAAAGAAAAAAACCCAAAACCCAAAAAACCAACATGCTCTAAGCAAAATTTTGCTGAAATCTTGTTGAATGGTACAAAATACTTGGAAAATTGAAGTATCTTATGTGAATAAGCTAATTCTTAACACAAAGTTCTTCAAAACTTAGTCTTAACAATATAAGTGCAGAGTGCAGAAGTCTTATCAATTATATTGATAATGCATATTGTTTGAATATGCATATTGTGTAAAACAATACCATAAAAGCTGATCATCGAAACTGAAGTACTTAGGCCTTTTTATTCTAAATTGTTACACATAATTTAAGAAAGCAATTACTATTATTTTATGTATGCTTTGCCCTGCAGTAGGTTTAGCATGAAAAAAACAACAGATGGAAAGAGACTAATTTAGCTGTAAAGCTAACCTAAAACATTAAACAGGGAAAAAAGTTTTCTTAAGTGCCGAGATGGTTTATTCCAAGTGATTTTCAGCTCAGCTGAACTCCTAATTTAACCAAGAACCTCTTTTTATCTTTTAGTAAGACGGGGCTGGTATCTTCCAGTTGGGAGAGACAGTTTTACTTCACTCAAGGTGGAAATCTGATGAGTCAGGCAAGAGGTGACGTAGCTGGGGGACTTGTCATGGATATAGACAATTGTTCTGTAATGGCTGTGGACTGTGAAGACAGACGGTACTGTTTTCAGATAACATCTTTTGATGGCAAAAAGTAAGTATTCTTATATTACTGTTATGTGTAATACTGGACTCACTAATTAAGAAAAGAAAGATGGTCTACCTTTGGCCAGATTATAGCTTGATAGATTTTAGGGGTATTTAGAAACAAAATCTGGGATGTCTTTTTAACTTTGTAATGTCTGGGTTTTTGTTTATAAGCTCTGTAATGTAGCTGAGTGGTATTTCAGAACAAAATTACGATAATCAGTTTACAATCGTGTATTATTGCATTTTGTGAGTGCTTAAATATTACATGGGCACAATTAGAATTTTGTTCCTTTTCTATTTTCAGTTGAAATGAAAACATAGATTCCCCACCCCCCAGTTAAATGTTGACTGCACTCAGCACATACACGGAATCTTCAGCCTTTCTTAATTCATTGTGCAGTGTATAAACTTGAAAATGGAGTTTCCTGTCTGAATGTATTTGTGAGGCATTTTAAATAGACACAATAGTCTTTTCCATTCTCCTCTTTCAGGTCTTCAATCTTACAGGCAGAGAGTAAAAAAGATTATGAAGAGGTAAGCTTATAGGAGGTTCTCATGGAGTCCAATGATTTTCTGTTGTGCAGAAGGAATACATTTGTAACAATAGTTGGAATGCTCATTTTATGTTCTTTAGGTGGTAAGCAGTGAACTTTTAACTCATTCAATCCATAATGACAGGTTTCAGGAAGTCTGACAAAATACTGCTGTGTTTAAATCCTAGAGAAAAAAATGCAGTTCTGATTGTCACCGAGTCCTTTTCAGTATTATGTAAGAAAGAAAGAGGGCGGGGGGGGGAGCCCACAGCAAAATAGCTAGCAGTAACGGAATCTTGACAAATGCTGCTTCTCCTTCTGCCTGTTGATGCTTTCCTAACCTTCTTTCTTCCTACCTGCGTGTCAGGAATGGAAAATAAAGAAAGTCTTAGGTTAGGACACAGATAATGATACAGGCAGTTGAGAAATGAGGAAAAACTGTTTTTCTGCCCTTAATTCATGGTGGGAAACATGTTTATACTTCATGAACAAGTTGAATCAAGAAATGTGAAATAATTTGCTTCTGGACTGCTTTCAAAGCTGCTTGTGATTGTTGATTCCAAATGGCTGCTAAGTCTGGTGATGGAGATTTACTTGCCTGGGCAATGGATGAATACCAGCTGAGAAATGTCAGTATTCAAATACTACATCAGCAAACTTATATGTTGTAGCAAATATTGATGGGGAAAAGGAAATGGGGAAAAAAACCCAACCAGCAGGGATGTCTTTTCCCTACTCTTTTTAGCTTTCTCTAGAGGTGAAACTAAAAAGTTTCTCTGGATTTTTTGCAAATAATAGCCTAATATTATAGCCTTGCACTGGTCTAACAAAGAAGGTTCTAGTTATTAGAATTTATGTTTTATTTGGACAGCTTTTTACAGCTTTCCGAAGGCTTGCACAGATGGGCCAAACTGATAGATTCATTACATTCATAGTCTATGAATACAGTCAGATTTGTCCAGAAACAAAGGAACAGATTTGTAAGTGTTATAAAGTATTTGTTAATTAAAAAGGTATGTCAATTTGCATTATTATTCAATATAGACTTTTCAATAAGGGATGGGATGGAAAAGAAAATGTTTTAAAAGCACTGTTGATTTAAAATATGTTTGGGCAAGCAGCTGGATAAGGAAATACAGAAAATATGGTACTTTCACCCTGCATTCGAATTCCTCTGCAATCTTCAATGTTAAATTGATATAAAATGACCTTTTATGCTATTTCTAAGGTTTTTAGCTGGGCTGTGTCAGGTTGGCTCTGGTTCATTTGCTCTGTTGAGGTTGTCTAATAGCATAACTGAAACATTTGCCCTCAGATGCCTCACTGGAGGAAGGGAGTTTATAGTCAGCTTTAGTAGCTCAAATTTGTGATTTTCTGGGCTGCAGCTGCTGTGCTGTCTTTTAGATAGCTCAGGTGACAACCCTACCCACAAGCTGGGGTTCAGTGGAGCAGCACCGGTAGTATGCATATAATCCAGTTAGTTTTCTCCTTCAGAGAAAAGTTGAAAAGCAAGGAACAGGGGCAGACGGTTTTCCATAGCACAGGGAGAAAATAGATTCTAGCTTACAGATACAAGAAATGGGCAAATTCCACAAAAGGCAGATGGAATCTTTATAATGTCTTGAGGAAACAATGTCATCTGCAGTCACAGAATAATGGAGTACAGAGAATCCTGATTTTTTTTTTTAATTCCTTAGAGTCGTGATTTAGGCTTGCTTTAGTTTTGATCTTTAGTGTGACTAAAATATTTTTTTCAAGTAAAATCTGATACTGTAAGTTGCAGTATGCACATAGTAGTGAATTTAATGACAAGCTGGGTGTGCAGAATACTGGTTTGGCTCCCTGAAGTTACAAAGAAAGTGGAAAAAGTGCTGAAACTAGCCAACTCATGTATTTAATCAAGTTTGTTAAAAAACTATGAAAAATTAAATTTTTTTCTTTTTTTTCCTCTCTCTCTCTTTTTCAGTGGATATGCACCATAAACAACATATCTAAACAGATATATCTAAGTGAAAACCCTGAGGTAACTTTACTAAAATTTATAGTATCAGTAATATGTTAAGATGTAGATATGTGCAAAATTAAAAAGAGATCAACTGGATCTAATTGGATAGCATAGAATTAAGCTGAGTACTTCCTACACGTCTAATTATAAGCTTTTCATGGTATGAAAGCATACAGTCCATTGTCTCCTTCATTTAAATGCTTATATAGAAAGCATTAAAAATATGTGACTTTTATATTTGTTATAACTTTTTGACATTTTCAGGATCCTGTATTTTAGTTTTAGTGCAGAGCTCAGTTACCTAAAGCACATGTTCTGATGAATATACAGCTGAGGTTCTGTTTAGTCCTGGCATAAACGGGTGCAGCTCCCTTACATCAGTGAAGGTGTGTGCATTTACACCTCGATGTTAATGCCTTCTTCTCACTTCCCAATGGCTTTATAGTCATTCTCATTTTCTGAGTCATACGCTCACACAAAACGTTGCTACTTCATTGTTTTGTCTCCTGTACCTTCCCTCTCCAAAAATCCTCCTTCCTCAAGGACTTTCGCTATTGGCTTTACTGCATGAAGTGAAGCCATCAACATTAAATACTGACACTTCAGAATTAGTGACTTCAATGAAAGATTAAAATGGAATTCTTCAACTGTAAATGTTCCATTATTTACTGAAATAACATTATTAACGTAATCCTTACTTGATAGTTGTTCGTGTCTTGGTTTTTCAGAAACATTTAAGTGTTCCCAAATTTCAAGTGCAGACTTTTGAATCTTCATGGTTTTTAGTTAGTATTTGAGGACTGCATTTCTCAAATGAGATTTTTCTTTTTCTTCCTGGCTACATTTGCTTATTTTTGTCACACTTATCATTGGAACTTTTCTCTATTTCTGGCTTTTATTAACATTCACAGTATTATAAAGCAAGTGCATTCATTTAAATTTTGAAAGTGAACAGCAGGAAATGTGTTGCAAGTTAGAAGAAAATACTACAACTATGTTAATGAAAATTTAGGAATGCAAGATTCTCACAAAGGGTTGAGTTTATAATTTCTGTCAATTGCCTATAAATAAAACTAAAACCGTAAAGCTTATTTTGAGGAAAATGTTTTCAGTTATTTTTTCCCATCTCTGTATTGCAGGAAATTGCTGCACGTGTGAATCAGTCAGCTCTGGAGGCTGTTACTCCATCTCCTTCCTTTCAGCAGAGGCATGAGAGCATGCGGCCAACTGTGTAAGTTAATGAACTATAGGTCATTTGAAGAGCATCTATAAAGAGAATCCTGGATAAAGTTCCAGGAGAAAAAAAAAAACAAACAACAAAACTTTCTATGTTCAGAACTAAATCTTTGATAGGCTAGAGGAAAATTTCTTGAACTCACCTTTTATCATTGTTTAGCATTGTTACTGTTATTGTCATTTTTAACATTGTTATTGTTTAGCATGTTAGCATTGTTACAAGTAATCCAGATTTCCAGCTGACTACTCAGTTTTGTTGGTTGCCTCATATGTCTGGTAATGAGATTTTTCTTAATGTGTCCAACTCCTGGAAGGAGACCTCAGATTGTTCTAACATCAATATATAATCATATATGAAATATAATACAGTCTGATGCAATTAATAATGCAAGTAGTAACTAGGAATGTAGACTCCGTTTTTGTTTACTATACCCTGATCTTCTTCAGGTTTTTATTTTTGTTTTGTTTTACATCCAAGTTTTGGAATATTGTATTGGTCTCCCATGTGGTTTAATTTTTTTATCAACCAATCTGAAACTAAGATACCTTCCTTTTGATTTTTTGTTTTGTTTTAGACAATCTCGTCCTCCTGCAGCTCGTACTAGCAGCACAGGGTCACTGGGATCCGAATCAGCAGCTTTATCGGCACTTTCCTTGGATTCACTTGTTGCCCCTGATACTCCTATACAATTTGACATAATATCTCCGGTTAGTGAAGATCTGCCTGGTCAAGCAAAATCTTCAGGGCAGTCGGGCAGGTAGGAAATGTAGAGAGAAGGAAGAAAATTCCTAAAGTTAATGTTACTAATTTAAAAACAAACAAACAAACAAAAAAACCCTGTTTAGGCTACAGCTCCAAAACACACATTGCCTTTGCCCTGACTCCTGTCAAAAAATTTGCAGTGGCCAGCAAAGCAAAACAATTTTTTAAATTGTTAAATAGACTTGTGAAAAATGGCTTAATTACATGCACTAGATTCAAGGTGTAGTTTTCTATTTAGCAGCAGCTTTTCTTGCTTTAACAGCTAATGCTTTTATTTATTGATTTATTTAATCTTTTGGTTTCACAAAGTATTTTCCTTTCCTATTGCTTGCTCACCCAGCAGCTTGGGTTATTTCCTCTTGGAAACTCAAGAGAAATTTGGTAGCCCTGCCTCCAGGTGATGATGGCATACGATGACACTCTGCTTAACCTGACAGGTGAGTGAAAATGATCTAGGCTTCTGGAGTAATCTCGTATACAGACAAGTTAAAATTGTCTAAGAGCTCTACCCAAAATATAAAAACATTTTCTCCTACTTGTTTTTTTGTAAACTTCCCATTCAAAAATAATAATAAAAGCCTGTAAATCTTCACTGCATTTCTGGAACTATATGTACAGAATTCAGATATTAAGAAATCATATTTGCAGATCCAGCTGCTCTTAACAACAACAAAAAAAGCCAAAAAGCTGAAAACTAATTTAAGTGACTCTAGTCACAATAATGTGTTGTATCCCCCTGCCCTCTAGAAAAGTATTTGAATTTTCAGTTGCACCTCACAGATACATAAGAGTTAAAATTACATATATTCAACTCTTTTTTCTTTTTTTTTTTTCTTTTTTTTGACTGATTTCTCTTTGTTGTTGTTTGGTATAGCAGGATAATCAGTTGGCTAACTAGATCCTTAAGAACATATTGATTTAAAATAGACTTGAACTGTATTCCAGGAAGTGGAAAGGTTAATACTGCAGCTAAATTCATGTCATCAGTTATAATTCCATTCTAGAAGATCGTATTTTTCATAGCAGAAATGATAGAGAGTTGTGCTCAGTATTTTCAATTAACCTTCACTGTCAATAAAGAACTGCAGTGTTTGTACAGATGGGCAACCTGCTACTTTAGAAGTATTAATTATTTAAAAAAAAAAAAACTTTCCTTAGTTTCTGATACTGATGACGTATATTTAAATTTTTTTTTTGCCTTTTGAGAGATCCTGTGAGATTTTGCATTTACTGTTCCAGTCTAATCTTAAATGACAAGAAGTCTGAGCAATAAAAGATGCCAATAGAAAGAATTTCCCTTTAGTGTATTTACACAGGTCAGCATTTAATGGGATGATTCTTGATTGAGTCCATGTTATGTAAACATTGCAGCAATGCAATCTTGACTTCAGAGTTCAATCTAGAACAATTTTATTACTTTAAACTAGACATCTCTTAGTTAAAAGATTTCACTGATAAAATTAAACTGGCAGTCAGTATGACATGTAACTGAACAAGAGAGATTGACTTTTTTTTTTTCTCTTAGTTCTGAAATCTGCTTTTAGAACACTAACTATTCAGAGGTGACACCTTCATTACTCCCCTATAAAACCTAATGTGAAGTTTATTGAACCCTTGACAATAGTTTTTCAGCTACCAGTTAGCCAAAGAGAAAGGGTTTTTTCCTTTTTAGACGTTTTAAATAAAATTTCCCCATTGCATCATACTCTTTTGCTTTAAAATGTAGACTTGGAAGCCTAGAGTATTTTCACTTTTCATTGTAACTGATAGCAATTCTGTCTTTGAGAGCCAGAAATAGCCACATTTCTCTTGACCCTCTAGGAGTAAAACCCCAGTGATGTTTTCAGAAAGCTGCATTTGAAACAAAACCAGTGACTTCTCTTCAGTAAGTAATTCAACAACTTGAGACAGTGATGAGAAGTGTGGTGCTCCTGTGGAGTACTGAAAGGACTAGCTTTTGGCTGTACTTCCTGAAGCTGTTCTGTGAAATTTCATCCCCTAAAACTATACCTTTTCAAATATTAACAAGGTTTTGACTTGGGCTTAATTCAAATATAAAAAAATACCATGTGAACAAAACTCTCTATGGCAGCAATAGGACAATGATATCTGGTATTTTTCCCATTATTTGAGCCCTCAAATATAGCAATTTATGTCTAACTCCTGATTACATTGCTTGTCCTTACGATTTATCATATGTTACTCTTCCAGATTACAAGTCTGTGAAATCATTACATGTTCTTATTTGATGCAGCATGAGACTACTACATTAGTCATTAGTGGTTCTTGTAATCTGACTCCTGGTTTAATGTTTTCATTTTTTAATAGACGCACAAATCCTTTCGGTGAATCTGGAGGCTCAAAATCTGAAACAGAAGGTAAAACAAAAATTTTATTTCAATGCAAAATAAAAAATAGAATTTGAAATTTATTTTTCTATTTTCATCTATAGCTTCTCTCTTCTAATTTAACACCAGTTTTAGAATGCTTAGTTACATTAGCAATGTATTAGACAAGTTGAGTTAAATCTGGCTACTGTCTGAAAGTCTGTTCTAAAAATAATTCATTGCATCTTTTGTATTCATTAAACCAAATGAAAAGATGTGTGACTTGCTGTTTAGTAACTGTACCTCTAATTCATAAGTATGAGCGATCTCTTTCCAAGTTATTAGAAGTTTGGAGTTTACCTGACTGCAATCCATCTTTGGTTTTGAATGGAAAACCCAAAGTGGAGTTCACTTTTTCAGTACTTTTCTTTGTCTTAGATTCCATTCTTCATCAGTTATTTATTGTAAGATTTCTTGGCTCTATGGAGGTGAAGTCTGATGAAAGTCCAGATGTTGTTTATGAAACAATGCGTCAAATACTAGCAGCTCGTGCCATCCACAACATTTTCAGGATGACAGAATCACATTTATTAGTCACTTGTGACTGTTTAAAGTAAGTTTGCTTCCTGAATTCTACTGATGTTTATTTACAGAATGATCTTCTTTCACTTTGGTAAAATTTACTTTCTGGTTTGTTTTTAAAAACAATTTTTTAGGTTAATTGATCCACAGACACAAGTTACAAGACTACGAGTAAGTAACTTTACATTTTAAGATAAATACCCAGCAATGTAATTCTTCTACTTTAAAAATAATATTATTAGATGTTAGCAAAAATCACGGACAGCATGAGATTTCCAGGCAAATTTATGCTGAAATTAGGAGACTAATGCATACATTTAAAAGCAGACAGAAAAACACTAGCAAAGCAGGTTTAAGGGGAGTGATTTCAATAGGTCAAATAGGCTTTTGAAACTACCACACCCCTCCCAATTTGATAGGGTAAAATCTTAGGAAAACAGAGTATTATATTTTAACAATGTGTTTGATTATAAACATTTATATTGTTAGTAGAGAGGTAACATTAAGGTTGGAGTCCAAAAGGGTTTGCTTACTGTTTGGTTTTTTTGGTTTTGTTTTGGGTTTTTGGTTTTTAATGCATAATTGCAATGAGAATGTTGTAGTTTCTGGGTTTGGGGGTTTTTTTCTAATTCTTTATTGCACTTAAAAGAAATAAGTGGAATTCTTCTTAGGATATCAAATAAGGCCAGCTTAATTCTTCAGTAATAGCAGTCTTTTTTTTTCATATTTCAAAACTGTCGTGTCCGTCCCCCCCCTCTTTCTTTATGCACGATTTATAGTCTGTCATTTAATTTCTTTGGGTCTTCTTTTAAAAACATTCAGTTTTTCAGGGACTCTGAATTACTTTCATTTCCATACAAAAAAATCCTAAGCATGTGAAAATGTCGTGATACTTTAAGTAGTGCTTTTTTCTTTCTTTACCTTTGTGGCATTAAGTTCAAAACTGCCCCAAAGCTGTAAGCTTTTACAGGTGAGATATATCAACTGAGTGTATGTCCAGTATTCTAAATGTGTATATTTAAGGTTAGGAAAAACTCATCCTATCCGTTTATAACAGTTGTAGTAGGGGCCTTCAGAATTTAAAAACTTACCCTTTGGTAAGTCTTAAAAAGATACATTTGAAATTTCTAAGTCCACCCTCTTTTAGGAATGAGAATGCAAAATAGTTTTATTGTAACAAAATAATGAGCATACGTGGTTTGTTCATTTTGCTGTTGGTTTGGTTTTTTTTTTTCTTTTTTTCCTTGCTTATAATAATTGAGGAGAGCTGAACTTACTGCAGTAAAGGTTCTGGAGAAGTAGTGTGTTTACCTGGGACCAGATATTGACAGCTTAGTCACAAATGTCATTTGTATGAATGATGTCTCTTTAAAGAGGAAAAGCAGGAGTGTATTCAGATTTAGAACGATGACTGAATCGCATTGCAAATGTGGTCCCCTTTTCTTACATGGAGTGTGTGTTTAGAAGTTTTCCTGTCTTTTGAATAATTTAATCCTTGCCTTCTAATCTACTGTTTGTGTTTCGTAATTACATGTTTGGTCAGGTTGTAACTTCTTCTGGTGTGGTTGTGCATTTATGATATTGAAGTAATTAATGTGCAGTGTATTGAAACCTCATATAGAAAATATTTGGAACCAGTTTTAATATCTCCATGTTTGATCCTTTTTGGCAGTTTCCTTTGCCCAATGTAGTCTTGTATGCTACACACCAGGAGAATAAGCGCCTTTTTGGATTTGTGCTTAGAACTTCAGGAGGGAGAGTTGAGAGCCGCCAAGCTTCTGTCTGCTATATATTTGAATCAAATAATGAAGGGGAAAAGGTACTGGTGATAGTTATACTTGTATCAGTTTTGAACCTGACGTGGGTTCCAAGATGTTAGATCCATTGAAGCTGTCTAAGGGATTTCTGTGGGAGAGTATTTTGCTTGTGTACTGAAAAACAGTTAAACCCGACAGTCTATAAGTACCTGCAAGTGCTTTTATGTGCTATCATATCTAATTTGGGAATCTGGCTTAATTTTAAAGGCATTTTTATTAGAGTCTTTTTGATTATTTCCAATCTGTTTTGTGTTTAGATTTGTGACTCTGTTGGATTGGCAAAACAGATAGCTTTTCATGCAGAACTGGTAAGAATCTTTTTGTGGCAAGGGCTGCTTGTGAGTGGAAGGGAGAGAATATATTTAATATATGTGATAGAATATATTCTGCAAGATGCTTATAGATGCAGTAATACTATTGTGGTGTATTTTAAGGGATTTGTTCTCTAGAATTTAAACCCGAGATAAAAAGACCTTGACCAATGTCTACTGTGGACCAATATTCAAGATAGGATTCAGCTTGCTACCTTTAACGAACATACCAGTCCTTTCAAAGAAGAATAATCAAAACAGTGGTATAACAGTTTTGAGTGAACTCATATAAATTGGTAGTGTATTTAAACATCTTGGGCTGTTGTTACTTACTTTATTTACATTTTTGCCCTTTAGGATCGAAAAGCATCAGAAAAGCAAAAAGAAATAGATAGAGTCAAAGAGAAACAACAAAAAGAACTGAATAAACAAAAACAAATTGAAAAGGTACATTTCATCATTCTTCTTGTGGTTTTTTTTCTTTCTACTTACTTTCTTTTGCCGTTTTGTACTCCAAGCTCCACTATCACATTCTTTAGTACAAGTTCATAGAACATTATAGAATTAAGTTAATTATGAGAGGTATTTCCTGTGCATATTTTGTACAATTTTGTATAGTAATTTTTAAAAAGAGCTCTTCTGAGGAGATAAATCACAAAACATCTTTATAAGAGCAGCTCTTGAAGGAACACCTATCACAGGCCCAAAATAATTTCATTTGCTGACGAGGGTTCAGTTACCCAGTGAGGAAGGGGCTGAAGGGCCCCTGTAGACGAAGACACTTGTCCTGACCTGATGTCGTTTATGGATTATAGGTACAAATGCGTGAATGTGTTAGCTGTTCTAATAATGCCAACTACTGAAACGTAAATGTTTCGGTCTCCTATTCAGTCTTTTAATTCACTCTGTAAAGAAAATTGTCCGTTGATAGTATTAGAAGATAGTTTATAAATCATAATAATGGTATCCTGTTTCAGTTGTAGATGGCTTTAAAGTTAATATTCTTTTTCTGATTTCCCAACCCCCCCTTTCTCAAATTAGGACTTAGAGGAGCAAAGCCGGTTGATAGCTGCTTCCAGCAGATCGAACCAGAGCAGTGGAGAAGGACAATTTGTAGTCCTTAGCAGTAGCCAGTCAGAAGACAGTGATTTAGGAGAAGATGGAAAGAAGAAGAGAGAATCTGAAGCCTAAGGTTGCCTATTTTATTAAAATTGGAATCATGGATATATCTGGTGAAATGGCACAAGTTCTACAAGAAGTAAAATGTAGGTGGAGGGTCTGTTGTATTATATAAAAGACTTCACAATATGTAGACCCTATTATGCCTTGATTTTTCTTTCTCAATTAAGTGATTTGCATTTTCACGTCAGTATAATTTCTCTTTTGTATGCCAGATGAAGCATGGTGATGCTACCATGTTTGTTACAAAATTATGTTTTCTCAAGGCTTCTCTGCAGTATGGAACAAAGTGTTGGGCTTTTTTCCCCACTTACCTCTCTGTGCAATTGACTGCTCTTGAAGCAAAACTTAAAACTCCCATTGGACTTCAGCAGTACACTGAAATTTGTTCCTTACACTGCAGTATGGAGAACACCTTGCTGGAAATAAAAATGGATGTCCAAATAAGACAGTGCTAAGCTTTACCTAATTATCTGCACATAAATTCCTTAGATTTAGGAAGAAAAATTCTGATTAACGTTAGCGAGATGTGCAATAGTTCTAGACGGAAAGGTCTTCTTTTTAGTTTCATATTGCACTGTATGATACTGTCTTGATTTTTTTGGTGAATATAACGCTGAAAGACTTGGTTCAACAGGAGGAAAAAATACTGTCAGACCTAGATAAGAGCTGATGAGATGCAGTTGCACTTTGCTGCATGAGGAATGTATAAAGCATTCCTTATCAAATTATAAGAATAATGTATATATTCTTGTAGCACAAGTGCCATGTTCTTGGTTTTCCCCAGTACATGTAATAAAAAGCTGTAAGCCTTTGAGTTCACTTTTTATAAAAACTTGCTTAGAGTTGCAGGAACATCTTGAGTTCCATCATTTGAAAAATCTTCTGAACATGTCAATGCCTTGCCACCAGTTTACTGAAAATGAGTTGAGGCTCTTTAAATCTTTTCATGGAAATTGATTTTGCAAACAGAATTTACTAGCTCTGAAGTAAGAGACTATGCTAATCCTACGTCTTAGAGTCAATCCTGTAAAGCGTTTTTCAAAGGAGTGTCTGTTTACAGCTTGTAATCTGAACTCCATGTTCCATACCCTGTGTAATATTTATTTTGTATAGTACTAAATGTGCGTTCACCTTTTGATCCAGAAGAGAAAACTTGTTTGAAGAGAAATATTTATTTTTGCACTAATTATTAGAAATACTAAAATCCAGTGGAACAGAAGATATCTCTCTAATAGTCGCATGAAAATAACAGGAAATGTAAAAAGAAAAGAATATGCTTATACTCCAAGTTATAATATAACAGTCATGAGTGTTTTACAGTTCATTGCAGAGCATTTCTGGTGTTCAGGAATGGAAGCAATTTTCAGAATATCTCCCCATCAGCTGGTGATGGCCCAATCCTTCATAGCTAGAGTTGCTCTGTGCTGATAAAATGAGGAATTTCACGCCCTCCCTGCTAGACATCTGTAGGTGCGTAGAGGGATCAGTATCCGTAGCTCTCCCCGGGCGCTGGAGTGGCCCTGTGTTGGCTGAAGAAGGCAGTCTCCTCCTGCCCCTTATGCTGGAGAGGCGCATTTCTGTGCAGAAGTTCACTGCCCCTGGCTCCCGTCACAGGAGAGAAGGGGGAGCAGTGCCTGCCCTTGCAGCGCCTGGGCAGGACTACCAGCGTCTGCTGCACGGGGGCTGCTACTGCAGCAGGAGCTAGAGCAGCTCTCGGAGCAGATCTTACTGGCAGCGCAGCCTGTGGAAGGGCTTCAGCACCTCGGAAGGGGTCACAGTACTCCTGCCTTAAAACAGGAGGTGGAGGGGGAGGCTGAGCAGCAGAGAACCTCCAGGTTCTGTTCCTGAGTTAGTGAGCAACTCCCATTCCAGTACCTTTTTCATCCCCAGAATAGCCAGTCACTTGCAGAAATACCTGCTTTTGCTGTTGCCCCGTCAGGCCAAATGGCATTGCCCTGTGGCCAAATTGGGCTAGCACACTGTCACATGGACCACAAATCTGAGGCTTTTTTCTAAAAAAGAGTGGCATTTTTATTTCATATATAGTCTTCTATTCTCAGCTATCATCCTTAAGAGACACTTTTTATTCTTGCCAACAAAAATGTACAGAGAGGCAGCAAATCCAATTTTTTTACATTTCTGTGCCTAAATCTAGGCTTACAGATAGTTGCGTGGCAGCCAGTTTGTCTCTGCAAATCGTTCCAGTTCATGTTTCTTTTTGGTTTTTTTTGTTTTTACTTACTGATATTTCTGTTTTCTATCAAATAATATGACAGCATAGCTCAAGGTTACTGTGTCTTACTTATCTTCCTCAAGTACATGCTGAAGATGAAGTAGTTTTGAAACAGCACAGAAAGAATATGAAATCAGTGGTCTCCAGTTTCTAGAATCTAGTCCCCCAGCTTTCAGAGTAGGATTGATTAATGTCTTAATGAGTTCAGCTGCAATAATCCCAGCTCCAGATGGAAGACAGTTAATAGATTAGCCATCTTATCAAAAAGCATTTCTGATGTGTCTGTTTTGCATTAGCCTCACTGAAGAAATGTCAGAAAATTGAATTACTCTCTTTTTTCTTGAAACCTACCATTACTGTTTTAGACATAAATCTGCAAAGATGAGAAAGCAAGCAGGAGAATAAAGTTGGCAGATGAATTTACTGTCATATGGGATTTTTCAGATTAGCAATATATGACTGGAATTATTCCATTTGCTTTTCAGGCTTTCCATCTATTCCATTAAATGTAGTTTTCTAAAACAGTCAGCATAGGAGTGAAGTGCATTTCATTTGTGTTGGATGATTCTCATCTTAACCACGAAAAAAAGGGGAAATGATTGAAGAGAGTGGTTAAAGAAAACAGATTGATATGCATGAATGAAATGAGGGGTGGGTTTTTGGTTATTTAGGGGAGTTTCACTGGTGTAAAATGCACAAAAAGATATGAAAACATCTGGGAGAGTGACGAAAGCTGCAAGAGCAAAGGGCTGGTCAGAAGAGATGAGGAAGTTAAACGGGAGTGGTGCAATGAGTTAGCAGTGGGGTGAGAATTACTGAGTTTTGCTTAAGGGGAGGAGCACGTGGCTCTGTAATTAGAGCTACCTCAAGGCAAAAAATAGCTGCTGAGGTTTATCCATGCCCTCCTCTCCAAAATAAAAAACTGTTTGGTACCTTTTTTCCTATGAGGTTTAGAACTACTTCATTGGAAAATGTTTTTGTTAATTAAAAAAGTGCTTAGTATTTTCCTTGAGAGTATGACTTTTAATATAAACACCTCATGTTCTCCTGGGAACTACTGTGGTAGGATTTCACCACCTGAGCATTTTATTATTGTAAGTAAATTACTGGTTGGTTTCCTCTCCTGTAATTTTTTTCCCTTTTAATATTTCCTATTGCCTTTTACTTACAGACTGATCTTTCAAGCACTTCCAGCTGAAGCTCTCATTTGCTTCATGTGCGTCTACTATTATTTCAGACAGTCCCGAAAGTATTCTTTCAAGTATATGATTTTAAAGTGACTTTGCGTAGGTACTGAATCAGCAGTGTTGTTTAGGCCGAACTTTTTATATTGCTAATTGCAGCCTCATAGTTACTGCCGCGTTTTTTCCTTTAGGTGAGGGGATATTAAATTTGTTACTCTATGTAGATTTACACACTGCAGACCAAGCAAGTCTTGCTGTCAGTTGTTTCAAGCTACATACATTCTTTATATATGTAATGGCATGAATATCAAAATATATAAAGTGTGCTTATGGGTATGCATTTTATTGCATTACAGATAATACCTAGCACTCCTCTACGGCCACTAATAGATTTCTCCAAGTTTAAATCAGAGGACAAGTTAAGAGTCATATACAACTTAGCCATATATAACTGGTTACGAGCGGGTAGTGTAAAGTAATTTGAATTCGATAGTCTATTACTTTCTTAATCTGTTTAGGTTTGAAATTGTATCAAGACAATTTACTATCTAACAGTAAAGTAATATTTAAGAGTTAAGGAACATTCCCCCTCTTCAGTGCTGTCAGATTTCATCTTTATATGGATGTAAACCTAGAGCTGAAAATCCTGAAACAGCTGAAGCTATTTATGAAGATACAATTTATGTACATTGATATAAAGAAGCAAATTTGACTGTGCGTATGTTTAAGGTAAATTCTAATGAATTAGTTGCACAGAATTTAGGAGAAGCCAATGGAGAAAACTATGTTACGATGTAGTCTCTTGTTATTTTGGAAATATTTCACATAGAGAAAGAAAACCTGCCTCTGCTTAGTGAATTTAGTGGAGATACTGTCTAGTCTAACAGCAAGAGCTAGTATTTTATATTCTTTCTGTTGCTCTATTTTACAAAGTTTCTTGCAAGTCAATTAGTCTCCAAGGCTTTTCTTTTTAACCAAGCAGTAAGCTGATTTTTTTTTTTTCCCCTGCCACAGTGGTATCTAAGTTGTCATGATGAGTAAGTCAGTGTGTCATTGTGAATGCACTTGTATTTCTAATGAAGTTATATTGCAAGCCAAGGATTTTGTACAATCTTTCAGGTCATTTTTATAATAGAGTGGCGTGGTCAAATTCTAACAATGATGTTCTAGATTGGTCCTGTCCTAGTGAAGTGTAAGTGATTTTTGCAATGTTTGAGACTGACTTGCACATTTTCCCTGAATAGCTGTATTAAAAACCTCAGATGGCATACTTAGGTCAACTTTGATAGTTGTGTCTTAATCTTGGAAACATGGATAGTAAACATACTATGCCAGGGCTTCAGTCAGCATTTTGTAGACTAAATAAAAGCTTAACTATAGTAACTTTCTGGGTGAGATTTGTACTGATGCAAAAACCTCCTGCATTTTTCATAATACTGACTTCCAGGAAGTACCGTTACTGGTGACAGGGTGCGTTCCCTTCCATCCTTCCATTAAACGAAGTTTTAACATGCAGTTATATCTCTCTGTATCTCAATTCTCTTAATTTTGATCGTATTAGCCAGGTAACCTCAGAGGAAGTTATTGTACTTGGGAATGCTGATAACTTATTTTGCAACAATCAAAGACTGAACAGTAGAAGAAGAAAATCCTTACCATTGTAGCTGACTGTTCAGTGCACGTTGTTGTAGTTGCATGACAACGTGTAGCACTCTGCAGAGCTGTGGTTATGATAATGATCAGAATTCACCTGTACAGAGGCTATACCAGCACAACCATTAACATGGGTACCGATACATATCTTCACGAGCTTCATTAGTTCATTATATGACAAACACCATGTAAAAAGCAATGGGTCATAACTACATTATGGTTAAATTTGTATTTTATAAGGTTTGTAGATTTTTCGGGGAAAAAGCAGACTTTTGAATTATGTAACTTCGGTGACAAAGATGCATGTATAACTAGAAAAAAATCTATGCTTACTTGATAATGAAGGAATAAATACTACTAATGCCAAGTGTGTTGATGAACTTTTTTTTTCTAAAATATGGACTGACATTTGCAGTATTTTTAGAAAGAACAGGCATGCTGTGGGTCTCTGTGTACTATGTAAGACTTCCTAAGACCACTGTGACTGCTGACCGATAGTGTTCCAAAAGCTTAAGCTCCAACGATATGAAAAGAAACTCCAAAAATTGCAAGCATGCCTTTGGACAGCACTGTAAAAAGACAACCTAGTTCTAGAGAGAGCAATCAGAATACATAATGGATGAGATACCAGTACCTGAGAATGAGATGCAGAACTAACACGTCTTTCAGAAATAGTGCCTTCTTGTTGAAACATCGGTATTTCACACTAGCTGCTGTGATAAGCAGAGGTTTCTATAGCTGTTAATCCCGTTTCACTGCTTAGAATGTGGGATTGCTTAATTGGGTAAAAGAAAATAAATCTACTTAGGCTGCTCTTCAGAACTTCAGTGCAGGAACTTCACAAACAAAAACTCTACTTCTTGGCAAGAGAAAGGGAGGCACAAGAGAAAAAAGAACTGTGTCCCTTCCTGGTGTTAGTCAAATCCCCGACCTTTAACTAAATGCTGAGTTTAACCCTGCAATGGGGGTAGTGTTACCTGTTATGACAGGCTTTAATTTAGCAGTAACACAAGGTTTGCAGCCCCACATTTTACAGTTCCTTAACTTTTCACATTAAGCATTTAAAATACTACTGCGATAGCTTTCAGACAGTTTATATTCCAGTAGATATGTAGAATGGGATCACCAATACTTACTTGAGGTTCTCCCCATTTTCTTCAGGGAGTGAGGGGGGGAATGCTGGTCTTCCTTAACATACATAGGAGATAAAATCCCCAAAGAAAAAAGCAGCTGCATAGACAGTTTTATCCCTGTCAACATTCCCTTTAAAACAGAACTAATAATTATGTACAGTTGAGGCTATAGGTTTCTATGAAGTTTTCCTGTCCATAAATATCATATTCCTTGTATAGTATGTAGTCTTTCAAGCAGTTTGGCAGAGGAAGGAAGGTCATGAAGACAGGACAACGAAGACGCAACCGGCCCATGCATTCCCGTATCTTCAGACGACAAAGATGCTTCAGAGAGCGAGGATTTGCTAGAAACGAGAAGGCGAGATTGATATTAATAAGTTAGTTATTAAATTTTGTTCAATTTATTTATTTAATACTCTGCTACCTGGAAAACTGGACCTGTCAGGATTTTTTTACCTTGGCCCACACATCTCTCAGTTATGTTTATAATCATTGGCAGCTACATCAACAGATTTTGTTTCTGTCAAGTTGGCTAAATGTAGGTTAATGCAAGTTTAAGTAGTAAAGTTTGGGGAATGTATTTTAACCCCAAATAACTGGTGCCAGTTTTCTGTCAACCTGAAGAAGCTACTGAAAGTAGAATTATGACTCACTACCTCTTATCTATGTACAAAGAAAAAGGACATAAAATTAATCTAGACTAGAATTAAATCACTCAATTAAAAATAGTAATTATTTAGATTTGTTCCATCAACTTGAGGCAGGGGGAAAAGCTTTTCTCCCCTTGAAGAGGGTTGTGTTGTCTACATTGTAATTAAAGTTCCCAAGTGCTCTACATAAATTGTGCAGTTACTGTCTAGCAGACTTCTAAGAGAAACTTAGTTTAAATCCTACATAGACTGATTTTTAAGAGGTCTCTTACTGTCAAAACATAACTTTTGGCCTAACAAGGGTTAAGAAAAGCACCAGTCTGAAGTAAAGAAAATGAAAACTAAAATACCAACAACAAAAAAGGCCCCAATCCCAAAACAGCTTGTTGTCATTTCAAATGTAAACATCAGATACTTACTTAAAATCAAATTGATGTCTGGCCACAGTTCCTGTTCTTTGAGGACTGCTTCTAGCTTCCAGCAGATATTAACATGATCGACGTAATCTAACATTACTCGCACTACTTTCCCAGACAGATGCTTCAACCATGACAAGGTTATCACTTCACAGAACTGATAGAAACAAAATGTTTAATAAGGTAATATTCAATACTCCTGTAAATGACTTCTGCCTCTGCAGGACAAGAGCAATTAAGTAACTTCAGCAGAATGCCAGGAAGAATGAGTGTTCTGTCAGTCAGGGGAGCTTTAGAGGTTGTCACAGCTTGCATTAAGCCTCACTAGTACAATCTGAAAATCTGAGATTTTTTTTGTACTAGATCCAAAAACAAACTTAAGCAGCTGCATATTTGGTAACTAAGTGCTTAAAAAGAAGTGCTACCACTCCCTAAGTGGAATTTAGACTTGTGTCCCAGCATGCTGAACAGGGGGACCCACCAGCCCAGGGTGTGCCACACCCCCTCATCTTCAGGTTAAAGAAGGGTTTATTAGGTTCAAGTGGACTTTACAAACTGTAAAACAATGACGCTGGTGGGTGTCTCCGGGAACCTCTTCAGGTCAGTCCAAGTTTGTTTATTTCTGCTCAGTGCTTACCATGCCAGCTCCAGGGGGTCCTTACAACAGCCTTCCAGTATTGGTGTTAACGATACAAGACAACCCAGTGAGCCAGCCTGCAAGTCCCTGCTTTCACAGCATGGACAAGACTGCCCTGGAGAGGCAATTCTGTACTGATCATTAGCATCTCATTAGCTATATTTTCACAATTCAAAAATATTGTTTATGAAAATTTGCTGTCATGAACCAGGCCTCATGGCAACATCTATTTATTTTTAAAGCCTTGTCTATTCCTACCTTTATGTGTAAACTGTCTTACAGTTTCAAAACTTCCTTTTCTGACACTGCATTAAGTACATTTTCATTTAGCTTTAGGAAGGACACTGGTAGTAAAACAACATGTGAAGCCATCTGATACACCTACCATTGTATCTTTGATAACAGTAGAAGTCCATCCGTCAGTCACATACTGGGAATGCGAACTGTTTCCCTGAGGGCAATCAAAGCAGCGGTGCACATCATACCCATAGTTCATCAGCATTCTTAACATGACTTCATCTTTCAGAGCATACTGTAGAGCTGATGGAAAATGCGTTGTATTCACCCTGCAGAAGTAATTGACGTTAGCCCCATGTCGGAGCAGTAGATTCATTAACTCATAGTTGCCCATTCTCAAGGCTATTTGGAGACAGTTGATGGGATCTTGGTTTGGCAGGGCTCCTGCATTCAACAGCAACTGTGTTGAACAGATATCCCCGTTGGAAACAGCGAAGTACAATGCTGATTTCCGGTGGTCATCGTAGCCTTTGCGAACTCTTTGATCCAGCATGAAATTGGCATCAAATCCAGATTTGAGGAGAAACTCAAGGCACTGAGGATGTGCTCCTGCTGCTGCTGAGTGAACTGGACTTATCCCGCTTTCTTTAATGGCATCAAAATTAGTAACTGGAACTAAATTTTTTAGGGCTCTGAAGAATTAAAAAAAGAATCTCAGAATCTTAAACAAACTGGTTCACCTAGCTCAATCTTTGAATTTCTCTGTGTTGCTGGGCTTCAGAATTCATCACGACTGTATACAATTGTCTTAATCTACCAAATCAGTACCATGGCATGCTATGTCTCTGCATTGACTTTAATTGCTAACAATTAAATTGTTAGCCAGCGGTGGATACTGACTTTATACCTACTACACATAAAATATTATTCTATTATACTATTATTCATGAACAACCCCATTCCTTGCTAGAGGAACAATGATTCCTTTTCAATAGAAGCTTTTCCTGAATGTCGAGAGCACAGTGTTATTGCTTAACTTATAGGAATTAGGGAATTAATACAATATAATATATTATAACATGAATACATATAACACATAATTTAATATATATACGTTTACTTAAACAATAAGTTTAAATATAATTTAATTAATGTATATAAAATATTAACATAGGAATTAAGAATCCTCAGATTCTTAACCACAATACAACATTCCTAGTATTGAAGACTTGTTTCTCATTTATTGGTTGTGATTTTAGCATAAATATCTTCCCGTAATCTTCCTGTCTTTAAAATAGGGATAACCCTTATCCCCTAAGTCTATTTGTTTATTTAGTACCTTTACCTTCCTGTGATGGGGTGGAGATGAGGCATACCCAAAGAGAGCGAGGACATCCCAAGAACCTCAACATCAGACTGGACAGTGTTACTATTTGTGACAAGTGGGGAAATACTATAGGAATTAGCATGTTCATCCTAAAATGATGAAGATTTTATCTTGACTGGTCTCTTAATTCAGACACAGAAAACTCATATTTAAACTCATATTCAAAAAGAATTCCTTCTACAAAACTACAGATTTGCTGCCTGTGTTGAATAAGGCAGAATTAGCAAAATTAATATTTTGGTGTCACCATTACTTGATTTTTAAAGTATATTAACTCACAGAAAATGTCCTCTATATGCAGCTCTGTGAATTGGCAAATGACCCGAGTGCTTTGGTACATTGGCATCAGCCCCATATTCTAGTAAAAGACTCAAAGAATCTGGATTTCCACCTCCTGCTGCTTCAAATAACACAGAAGCACAATCCATTGCCTGTGAAAGAACATCTGCACCTAGAAAGAAGCATCAAGGATTTTCACAGTAGTCACTGTAAATATCTGGCAGTCATTAGTATCTCCAACCCTCCAGTGACATGGTATTGTGAATTCTATTCTTCACCAAATAAAACCACTATGGCGGATCCTTGATTTTAGATGTGTTTATGTTATCCTGGGAATAAGAAGGTCCAAATTGCTTTGAACACAATCACACAGTAAGACTTGCTGCTAGAACTGGGCAAGCAAGGGGTTTGGTTCTTATTCATACAAACAATTGTTTTTTGACTTATATACAACGCATTTCAATTCTTCTAGTTTACGAAGGCCAGACAGATGTAACTGTAAATATGAGAGTACCCAGTATCAAGACAGTTCATACGATCCAGTTCCAGTGCTGCTGAGACATCATATAAAATTCCCCACCATAAATGTCTTGTCAGGCCTTCCCTAAGGTGACCTGTCTACATGAGAAAACAATATTGCATTTACAAACAATTACAACTACTCACTAAAATATTAATGAATTGAATATTATGAAAATGAATGTAGTCTTTATCAGGCTTTTACCTAATTGCATCACAACAACCCTCTTGGTGCGGACAGCATTTAATTTTCTTTAGTAAGGAAAGTTACTTCTGCTACTATTTCTGAAGGCGTATCTTAGAATAACTAGTTTTAATCCAATCACAGAACTTTCAGAAGACTAATAAAAATGTGTGTGAATAGGTGACTACCTTAGAGGGAATATATGTGTGTGTGCGCGCGTGTGTATTATATATACACATATATATGTATTCTTATAACATGAAACTTAGATACTAGGAATGCTTTAAACGGACCTCAACTCACGTGATTTGGGAGTCAAATTCTTCAAATAAATTAAGATGCCATCCAAAAATGCAAACAAAATATCTCCTCCATCGTGTCAGATTTGCTTGCAGTTTTGCAAAGCATTCACTGATGACTACTACAGTTTGCTACAAGTAAGTAATCTCTAAAAACATCTTTTATATGTTTGGATCTATTAACACTACAGGCTGTATACTCAGTAACATGATAACAGTTTATTTCCTTTCACTTCAGTAATGCAAAGTTTTACTGGCTACTGAGCTAAGAACAATTTTTTGCCTCTGCATTTAGGAATAATTTTCTCTGTTGGAAAGAGGATTTACTTTGTCCCATTTGGGTTTTAAACATTTCAGTAGTAACACGTGGCTTACAATTTCTACTCACTTGAAGAACACCACCACTGAACCTACATGTTACTAAACCAATCTACTGAGTTGTAAAACAGAACCACAGAATAGCTGAGGTTGGAAAGGACCTCTGGAGATCATCCAGTCCAACCCTGTGCTCAAGCAGGGTCAGCTACAGCAGGTTGCCCAGGATAGTGTCCAGTCAGGTTTTTGGTATCTCCAGGGATGGACACTCTACAACTTCTCTGAGTGACCTATTCCAATGTTCAACCACCCTCACAGAAAAAAGTGTTTTCTTACGTTCAGACAGAATTTGCTAGGTTTCAGTTGGTGCCCATTGCCTCTTGTTCTGTTATTGGGCACCACTGAGAAGAATCTGGCTCTGTCTTCTTTACACAATCTCATCAGATATTTATAACACTGGCAAGCCTTCTCTTCCTATAACATCCTATATAATAAAGTCTCACCTTTTTGCAATAAGAGCTCCATAATTTCTGTATGTCCGATCTGTGCAGCCAGTGCTAGAGGTGTGAGCCCATATCCACTGCGAGGGTCAGGATCTGCTCCAGAACGAAGGAGAAGCTTCACCAGATCCATCCTGCCTAGTCTGGCTGCCTCATGTAAAGCAGTCCTCTTGTGGACACACTGCAAATTCACTTTTGCACCAGAACTTAACAACAAGGAGGCAATCTCATACGAATCATGTTTAATTGCTGTAAGACAATAAGTGAAGTATCAGCCAGAATGTTACTCAACACCATTCTTGGCAGTATGGCTTCTGTTACGTGCAGCCCAGGAAAGCTCGAGCTGTCCCTGGCAGTGCTATTTATATACTGAGAAATGTCACACTACACTGAAAGGTTTAACTTACCAACAAGTCTGTCCTTTGTTTCTAGGATAACATTAACTACACAAATGAATAATTTCATGGTAATTTTCTCTCTGTAATCCTCTGTTGCGTTTGGTAATGCAACAGAATGCAACTTTCCTTGCCACTAGATGGAGATCATATACAGGGACTTGGTGCGGTCAGCAGCTGGCCTCCTCAGAGCGTCCTATTTAATCTTCCTAAGCAGTTACCATAATATGAAACAACATTTAAAATGACTGTGTCATATGCCTTCTTAGCTTAATAAGCCTGATCTCTTAAGTCAGTAAGGATCTTAAGAGAGTAATTTGCATTGGCTCCAGTGGATGGAATGAATAGGCAACACCTTTCCCTCCTTCTCTCTTTGATCTTCCAGGCTGTGTGGGGTAGAACAGTGAGTGCCCTTCACTGAGACAGATTAGGCAGAGAAGCTTCACGTGCAACAGCTGCTTGAAATACCATTGGCAGCATACTATAACCTGTGATGTTCCGCTATCTGTTACCTACATGGCTGCTTTAGATAAATCCCATACATCCCCTTCTTCAGGGATGGTGCATTTTAATATAGTGCACTTCAAAAGTATCTAGGAATTCTCTACATCTTTTCTAAGCAGGTGGCCCTGACTAGAAACTTTAGTAATTTCAAAAGGATGGACTGGGGGTCCTACAGATGGTTGGTAGGCTTCTTCCTCTTCCTTTAACAACAATTTTGAAAAAAACACCCTTCCAATATGGAAAAACTTACAGGTTCATCCAAGAAACTTACAGTGCTCCTTTAGAACTCAGATAATGAGAACACGCTTTGCTTTTTTTGGCTAAGACTCAGCAAAAATAACAGCATCATAGCCCAAATTGAGGGAAGCAAGTGAAATGAACATAGAACATTTTTGAAAAACATCTTGGCAAAATATGGTTCTTTACAAATCAAGAATTACCGTTCTTGTGCATCATCAAATTAAAATGGCATTCACACTAAGAGTGATACTAGGTATGGGACCTTCTTCTTCAATCAAAAAAATTCAAAGAGAAGTGAACCAAGAATTTAGGCCTGGCTAGCTTCTTCACTTGTCATTAATTCCGACAATGTCTGAATAGGGACAAACACTGTTTTACACTCCACGTAATGCAAATAAATCAGGCTGGTTTGCTATAATTTTTGAAACTCAAAATCCATTACCATGGTTTTTGGAGAAAGAGAAGCTGATGCAATGAAAGAGATACCATGTAAGGAGAGAATATGAATGTTTTATGCCTGCAGACATGAAGAACAGTAATAGCGTGAAAAAGCAGGAGGACCTGGTTAACTGGCACCACTGCATAAATGATGCCAAGGAAAGCAGAGGAAGACACTCTGCACTTCATGGAGAAAGCTATTTGATTCTTTGAGGAAAAAGATGTATGTATGTATGTTCAACCTGAACCTCTAACTCTTTGCAACTGAGGGATGGAAAATGGTAGGCATCTGGAGCTGCCTGCATTGGATCAGACTTTGGGGAAAGATTTTTAGCTTCTCCTAGTTCTATGTTTCCCATACTTCAGTAGACCAATACTTTAATTAATAAATAATGCTGAGAACTTTGTGGTGACAGTCCCTAACTTTGAACTGTCAGCTCATTTAAAGCCTTGCTATTGTCTAAGAAAAACAGACAGGGACAGACACATTCAATACTGAGATTAACATTTTTTGCTCCTTATAGCAAAATATTTTAGATATTGACTTGAAGTCAAATATGTCAAATTGAAACCTAAAATGTGTAACTATAATCTCACCTCATTCCCTCACCTCTCCACCCCTAAACAAGGTATTCACCTATAACTAAAGGAGAATCTCCCTCTTCATTCTTAACATTGGGATTGCAGCCATTGAGCAGGAGAAAGCGGACATTGTCTACAAAGCAATTTCTTACTGCCACCAAGAGAGGCGTTTCCCCTTTTAGAGTGGTCTGTTCCCACGTAATGGCACGGGAGGCTGAAATACAGAACAGCAGAACACATCTGAAGCTGGATGATTCATCAAACCCGACTTTGTGAAACTTTTTGGTGGAAAACCAGAAGGACTCTGTACCTTTCAAAGTTATTTCAAGGATGTTCTTATTTAGCTGTGCTGCAGCTTCATGCACAGGAAGCCAGCCTTGCTGATCTGCTTCTTCAAAAGCAGAACTGTGCCTCACCAACTTCATCAAGGCCTCCTCTTGGCCTGTGATATTTTAAGACAGACACATATCCCATTACTCATCATAAAACAAAGTTCAGGCAACTAATACATTGAGTGCGATTTATCCCATCAGTGTATCTAGAATAAACAACTTGCTTTGTCAAAGCAATTTTTTCTCAGAGGGTGGTTTACATGAATGGAACAATCAACGATTGACATTGACGCACAACGCATTCTGAATTACACATTGAAAAAACTTACTTATAATAGTATGACTAAACTATTTCAAATACAATCCTCTCATGAGCAATAGTGCATGACAGTTTAATGTATGAACAGGTGTCCTAGTGAAACTCTAGGAAAAAATATTTAGGTTGGCAAAAGTAAAATGAAGCTGATTTAATAGCGAGGAGACCTATCTCATTATTCCTGCTTTTACTAACAATCTTATTGGATCTTTAATCAACACAAGTGATTATGTTGTCGATTTTATATCTCATCAAGAAACAGCAAAACTTTCTTGGCTGGAAAGCCTGTTTAAGTAGAGGCTGGTTTCTGCTCTTGTTTTTTATCCCATCATTCCTGGGAGAAGGCAGTCTGCCCTTTGTTAGTTACCACTATAGGGTGAGGGGACAGACTGCTCTCAATCTCTGCTGCTGAAGTTCTCCTACATATGGAAGAATTATATATTCATAAGGCCAGACAGCAAGTGTAACTAGAGTTTAGACACATTCTCTATCATGTACGGAACATTTATAGCATTTGCTTTTCCAGAAAAGACTTGGTTTCTTGATTGCTACTCCACTAAATATCTCTAAAACTACTATGATGTGTGTAAGTTCTGGACTGAAGGTTTCCCACTGCCAGACAACTGTCCAAACAACTGTACTACTTATGCTCATTGTTTAGCTACCTCTGTGACTCAGTGTATAAATCGATTATACCACAAAAAGTAAAAGTTTCAGAGGAGCAGACTAAAAGCATCTCATATTGGGATACACTGAAGTGTGGCAGTTAAAGAACAATTCTGGAACACTCTTCAGGTAGAGAAAGGATTTTAATCTGGGTATCTCACAAAGTGGCAAATGCTTTGATGAAGTATTAATTGACTAGGGGCCTTGCCATCCTATTGCTTATTTTACAAGAAAGACTTGGCATTTTCCCCTAATTCCAGGAGATGAAGCACTGGAATCTCTTGAGAGGAGTGACATTTGAACCCAACCCATTACCATGTTCCTATCTAGTAAGTTAGCTTTTGGGTGTCCTGTTTTTAGTTGCCTTACTCCTCCCAAGGCTATGTAAAGAAAAACTGCACTTAAGTCAGGTGATCAAACACCTAAAATGTAGGCATTGCTCAACAATGCAATACCCAAGTGATTCCTAGGGGTACAGGCTTAGTGCAGTGTATTTGTACTTAACTGTCCGAATTGCTGCAATTATCTTTCCATGTTCTTTACTTGCAATATACTGGAAACTGCATAAACAGAACAAAAATAAAGTGAGAAGTAAAAATTAATGTGAAGTTCAGGATAGAATTATACCTTCATTTAAATACTCAAGTCTAGACTACATGTTAGATTTCTGTAAGTTATGCAGGTTTTGTCAGGGTTTAACACATTAAAGCACTTTTTTTGTTGGTCTTCCCCTGACACTAAAAATACCGATTTTTTCACACAAAGGCCAACAATTAAATACTAAAATGAGGGAAAGCGACCATACTAATCTATTTTTACATCACGTATTTATCTTCTTCATAAAACCTTGTACTCATTTAGATATTGATGTAAAACGTCACTTGAAAGTTTCATACATTCCGTATTTTCAAGGAAACGGGTATACATTTTCAGGGAGAACTCAGAACAAGTGAGCTACCAGTGGTTTCCAGTATCCATGAGACAAAGTCAGAGCAATACAATATATGAAGTCACAACGGAAAATAAGGTTACTACATACTTATAATAATGCCAAGAAAACACACAAAATAGAAGTAATAACTTATTACCTTTCATCATCTGTTGCACTGCCACTTGTTTCAATTTTATGCCTGTCTTGTAAGCTTTCCTGAATAGCTTGTTGGGTAGGGATTTCATCATCAGAATCATCATCGAACATATATGTAGAACTATACATGGCAAATCAGCACAACTTGGATCACTTTTCATAGGAAAACACTGCTTTTAATTGGAAGCAGATGTTAAATCTTCAGGTTAAATCTGGAGTGATAGAAATAGTAATCTCTGTTTAAGTATCAGGAGAAATGAAACATAGTTTAAAATAAATGAATCGGAAGCCAGAACTTCTCCAGCCTTCTCCAAAGTATTTAAGTTTCTGCTGCAAAGAGTTATTCTGTTTAGAACAGAGTAAAGGTTTTCTATTCCAATAGCACGTGCTAGCTTTTACCTCTGTTCCACAAACTGAAGATACAGAATAGCTACTTGTTCTGGCATTACTTATTAGAAAACAACAAAAATAAGTAAAACAGTTTTCAGATAAATAGTCATTCCATCTTAAGTCTTTTAGACAATCAAATATCATCACCGTTGTGCTCTGATGTTTCCTTAGTAGGAAAACAGATGTGCAATAAGACTTGGGATGTTTTTTCAGTTTGTTCACAGAGGGCTTGGAAGTGAAGGGCAAGTGAAGGACATGAAATTTTTTAATAACAGCTTTTGTTCAAACTGTTTCAACAAAGATACCGTTAGGGACATATCTTGTAGTCGGGAAAGTATTGTAGATTTGTGCTATTATGTGTATCAGCCTTCCAACTGAAACAACATCAAACTCCACGCTTGAAAAAAGACCAACTTTACCACCTTACGTACATAATCTACAGTCATTTATAACAGATAAATTTACAGTTCTGCATTCTTCATCAATATATGCCTGTTTTTTCCTAATACTTGTAAGGGATATATATAAAAAATACTGCAACAATATATATCCAAATACAGGCAGAAGTAAAAAACAATATGGTGTAACCATATTGGAGTTAATTTAAAAAAAAAAAAAAAAAAGCTTAAGAATAGTACTAGTTTAAAAAAAAAGTTTGCCAAATTGAAAGGGTTCAATTAAAAATATTTTTACGCTTTTAAGATTGTAATACAAACAATGGAGCATAGAAATAAATCCCTTTGATACTACTGGTTAAGTCTGAACGTTAAAATTTAAGAAGAAATTATAAAAAATTATTAACAATTGAATCAATCATTAAATAGTATAATGTGTGTAGATGTACACTGTTACATGCATAAGCAGTCACACTGTTCTTTTGTATATTCAGCTACATGTTATTACAGATTAAAATCACAGATGTTCCTTCAGGCTCAAACTCTCTATCAAAACTTCCACTTCTGTCTTCCAAGAGAGTTGGCCTGAAAAAAACAACCAAAAATACAGGGCAAAGTAAAATAAAATGAGTAAGTAAAACTGAAAGCAAATAAATAAATTAGCAAAATGAATGATCACAGCAAAATGAAGAAAGTTGTCAACATGCCACTTACAAAGTTTGAAGTAATTCTAGAAACATCTTAAAGTTGAACAGCAGTAATTTATAGCAAACCTGCATCATTTAATTTGATCCACCTAATGTGTGATTGCAAGGCCTTGCACTGTAATTGCACATGTAGCAAAAAAGAGAAATATATTAATATACAGATAAGTAACTGTTAGCATTCCATTATACCTACAGTACAATGACTATATAAACATTTTAAATCTAGACTATTTATTTTTTGTAAAAAGACTACTAATTTTCCTATGAATTGAGAAAATATACTGTTTTTCCTCACCTTCTGAAAGAGGAAGACCTCACACTTTGAAGAAGTGATTATTAAGTTGAAAGTGATATTTTCAAGATTGAAAATGATCTCAGTAGAGCCTAAGTCCATTAATAGCTCACTATAAATACCCGATCATAAGATACTCTGGGACTTTCTCCATGTTCGTTTCATACAGGTTAGTTATGTTTAATAATCTGACCTGACAAATGGTGTCATCAAAAGAAGGAATTAAAAAGCCCAGTTTCTTTGTAAAAATACTCTTGTTAAAAGTTCTTGGAATGAGAATTTGAGAACTGTAAGTAGTAACTATTACATTATGGAAAGAAAATTCTTTAGTGCTTTCTTAAGAAAGCAAACTGAAGATACTGTTAGGAGCTTATTTAAAAGAGTAAGACAGCGTAAAAAGAAAAACTAAAACCAACAGAAGTAAACATAAACCAGCAAATAAAATCAAGCAAGAACTCTATTAAAAATTACTATGTGTTTTTGATTGCTTAATCACAATTCACATATTAATATAAATAGAAAAGCAAACAAAAGATAAACATATAGAGTCTTTAAAGGGAAAAGCAGTTTCAGAAAGACAGACCTATGCTGAAAACTTATGCTGGTGTAAGACACAATAAGCAGGGAAATGAAGGACACAGATGCCTAGTTATAATAGTGAAGGTAGGATGGAGTGAGACTTTCATGTGCTTAATTTACACCTACTGTATTTTACAGAGGGATCCTTACAAAGGAATGATGATGGCTGTGTCTGAATGCAAGGCAGAAATAGTTCTTTGCTAGAGGAGATCTAGGAAGAAGCTTGAGTAATTTTTTTAATTTATTTTATTTTTTTAAAGAAAACAAAAGTGCAGAATCAGTGAAGGAACTGAAACTGGACTGCCTCTCTGGAGCAATAGGGAAACAGGTAACATTTTATGGCAGGTGGTCATAAGGGAGATTTTATCATTTATTCTTCACGGAAACTATTTGGAAAAAAACGCTTACAAAAATCAGAATATCTGAAAAGATGAATTTGCTGAGGAAGGCAGGCATCAGAAGTACCTACTATAGATAGTTAAATGATTTCTCATACTGCAATTTTCGCTGTTGCTACGACAGAACATAGGCTATATATAAATCCAGATTGAAATCCCAAAACTTACTACCTACTAGCTTTCCACTCACGATTCAGCGCTCTTAATGCTTCAAGTTCATTAACTGTAACGTTTCTCTCAGAAAGTGCAGACTATTTTCATTTTCCATTAAGATATATTTTGTGATATTCAAGTAACGCATACAATTGATATTTACACATTGATAATATTACCAAAGGCTAAAATCCTAGCTGTATCTTTTATATAAGATTGTAAAGATGCTTATAATAATACATACTTATTTAAGACAAAATATTGAGGATCAGAAAATATTTGCATGCCCACTTTTAATATAAAAAAATCCAGATGTTTCTATTACACAGTATGTTCTAATTCCTCTGTAAGCCAACAAAAAGAACGGAATCTTGTGAAGTCTCTATCTGAACTCTCCAAAGTTAGTCATCCAGCTGGCAGAGCAACGCAACACCTCGCTTGATCCAGTGTTGAACTGGTTTATTTGTGTTAAGCGTCAAAGCAATGACGAAGTTAGTAGAATGTCCAGTAGTAGATAAGATTCCTTTACGCTCACTTGTCTTGTAGAGTGGGCAAATATATGCATTAGATTTCCTTATGTCCGATTTTGCAGCTTCAAAAAAAAGCCAAAATAATATATTACATTCAGCAGATCTATTGACAGAAACATAATCTACATACAAATATTAAGTATTTACAGTAACATCCTTAAAGCTAAATAAAAATGCAAAATTGTTTTGCAAGTAACATTATAAAATTATCTGGCTTTTTTTTTTTTTTTTCTTGTGTGGTTTGTTTTTTTTTTTAAACCCAACTAATTTAACTGCAATTTGTTTTCAGGACTCCATACTTTTCTGCGATTCTACCAGCTTTGTAATCATTCCAAGACACATTAAAATCTGAATAGAACCATAGTTAAAGCATAGTTTATACATGAGCTTTTAACAGCTTCTGGTCCAACAGCCACGGAACCTAACTGCAGCTGAAGTCACCTGAGATCCAAGGATGCAACTCTGCAGGAACTCTTTGTATGCCTAGACTGCTTGCATGCAACTTGTGCAAAGTCTAAAATCATGCATGTCTGAAGAGATTCATCCAACCTCAAGAGAAAGCACAGGCAGAAAAAGTGGAAACTTTGTAAGACTGCCTATTAGCTAATAACATCTAAGTTGCAACAGTTGTAGTAGAAAGTCCTGCTTAAGTGAATAAATAAAATTTACTGCTCCTGATCAAAGAAAACAAGAGTTACGGAAAATATCTTACTAGTATGACAGACAACTAGCATAGCAGCTAAAAATAATCTGAGTAAACCTTGCTAAATCACATGAGGTAAAACACTGAGTCTCTGTAAGTCAATTAAAAGTTCTCCTCAACATGAGTAGAGCCAGGAATTCAAGCACCCCATGCTTTCCTACCCAAATTAACTTTTGGTTGAAAAATAGATTGGGCAGCACCTAAATGCATTTTTTTATAAATATGTTTAACTAGTTCTTTTGTCTAAACCATAATTATAAACATCTGTGGGGAGAGGGACAGACCTATTGCTCAGATGAGACGAGACTGAGTCAAGCTAGTTGGCCTAATTTTTAATGTAAAAGTCATAGGTCAGATGCACACAAATTCTGTGCACATTTGGGTACTTTGGTAAGGGTAGGAGCATTGATCTTCTGTAAAAAAGGAATTCACTGTTGCAATTTCTTGTTGAATAGCTCGCACTTCAGAGAAATTATACTTACTTGGCTTTATCCAAATGATTGGCATCTTATCAAAGAGCAACTTGGGATACTGCTCAGCTAACACTCCCCTGGTCAGAGAAAGCAACAAAGTAATTATTTGTGGCTTGATGTTAAACCAAAGAGGGTTTTGGTGTGTGTTTTTTGGTTGTTGCTTGCTTTTCCTTCCCCATTTTCCATGCATGAAAGAGTATTTCATTTGGTGTGTTATTTCAATAGTATGAAAAGTATCACCTAAAATATTTAAACAAATCTTGTTTGAGCACCTAAGAAAGCTTTCCAGAACCATAGTAAAACACTTTGTTACTGACTCGGTCCTGTCCCAGCGAGCTCCGTCTAAAAATAATCCATGGATGTAAACACCATCTTCTGGCGCAGTATCAGCAGTATCCTGAGGAATAACCTACAAGAAATAAGTGTTCCATGTTATTAAACTTTTATAGCTGTTTGCTTTTTGAGGTATTATGCCAATAGCCAATTTTCAGAACATCAATCCAAAATGAGAACAATATAGTAATACCTTCCTTTCAGTACTACTTCTATACAAAACTATAAAGATAGCAGATTTCTGAGGGTTTGTTAATTACCTTTATTGTAGGTTATAAAATAAGGCTTTAATCACACAGACAAATATGTACTCTATAGGCTGTTTTCTTGAGTGGAGGTCCAGGTCCAATGATAGAACTACTTTTAATATACCACTTTTACGGATGTTATTTAACTTGCCTACCTTACCAAAGAATTAAATGTATGTCTTCAAATTGCAGTGAGTACAATGAACCCTTCAGTCAGGATTTACTTACTACATCTCACTGCAACATCAGGACTCAGATTAATAAAATATGCATTTATAATTTATCTCTACCTGAAATTCATATCCCAGAAGGTCAATAGGGATCCTGTGCTTCCTAGCGTAGTTTTGCATAGCTCCAGTTAAGAAAGCTTGAGTAAAATAGAATCCCGACAGCCAAAAAACCGTGGGCTTCCCTAATTCATACCAATCCTGGAAAGAAGAAAATGACACATTCAATAATGAGAAAGAGACAAATACCATATTGTTTGACCATTTGCTACATAACTGTACTCAGAAAATCTAAGCGGAATCTATCACTCCTTTCCAAATACTCCTTTAACGTAAAGGACAAATTATATGAAGAAGTAGATAAATAATTGGTAGTACTGCCTCTTGTACATTACCTGTAAAAATTTCAGCCTTTCTAGAAAATCTAGAATATAGCTCCCTAATGGTTTTAGACTTGGGTATGAACGTTTCGCCCAATTCTCAGGAACTTTTCCAATAAGTAGACTGCCACACAGAGCCTCCAGTTCAGCATCCATAACAACCAGTCCTTTAATGGCTTTCTTCAGGTTAATTAGTGTAATACGAATAGTTCGGATTAAACTGGAATTAAAAAATAGAACAAAATTCTCACACATTTTGCATGATTTGTAAAACATGACATCCTCACTGGAAAAAAACAAAAAAACTGGATTATGGAACCATCTATAGAACTTGGATAGCTGCTATATAACTGCGTAATTAGCCACATCTGTAAAGTCATGGATTTGTGCATTTGTGCCAATTTATTAAAGACTAGGAACAGTTTAATAAATTATTTTGTTATCTCTGACATACTCTGTATTGTTTGGTAAGAGGATAAATTTGGAACTCCAAATGTAACACCGTATACTAGATGAAGGAAAAAGGTTAGATTACAAAAGAAGAGGTGGGTAGGGTCTGCAACAAAGGAAAACTTGGGAGACTGAAGGCCAGAGAGCATTATTGAAAGTTTGGGAGAAAATGAAATGAGAGACGTGAAGAGACAAATGGAAAAGAAGGAGGACAGAGAAAAACATGAAAGAAAGAATGGAGGAGCAGACAAAGATAAGAAAGAAAATTAGGAAACAAAGTCAAAAGAGAGACTGGGGACCCAAAGAGAAAAAAAAAAGTTATTATAGGTGTCCTGGTTTTGGCTGGGATAGAGTTAAATTTCTTCCTAGTGCTGTGTTTTGGATAGGAATAGGAATAGGGTAGGAAGGCTCTGCAGAGAGACCTG
>NW_009221584.1:0-263 GCF_000690835.1 Fulmarus glacialis
CAGCCCCCCGGGGGCCCCCTCCTGGGGCTTCGTCTTGTGCCATCGCCCGTTCCCCGTCTGCCCACCATCGGCTGTGCCAGCACTGTGACCGGGGTCCCTCTTCCCTTCTCTTTCCCCAGAATTCCTCCCTCCTGGGCCACCCGTTCCCCCACAGCGTCTCTCCCGTCCTCACCCACCTGCAGAGAGCGCAGCTGCTCGGAGGAGCCCAGGTAAAACCCCCTTCGCTCCCCTCCTGCGCTTTCCCGGCCCCCCCCAATGGGCAG
>NW_009221585.1:0-1010 GCF_000690835.1 Fulmarus glacialis
GGCACCCGGGGGGACACGGACCACCAGCCTCTCCTGGGGAGGCCGCTGCTTCCAAAGCCCCAAAACCTCCCTCACACCATGAGCCGGTCCCAGGGCTGCAATTAGCAGCTGAACTCGGAGAACACGGGGTGCAAGGGGCCTTTTCTGGGCTCCTGCACCCAGGTGCAGCTGCCTCCCACCCGCACCGCCCGTGGCAGGGACACCCAGCCGGGATGAACCACCCCACCGGGCACTTACCTAGATGGCAGCGGATGCGGATGTTGGTGGGTCCGTAGTGCTCGGCGATGACGGTGCCCGGGCTCAGCACGGAGATGCACGCATTCCCAAAGACATTGTTGCCAATGCAGGTGCGAAGGCTCCCGAGCAAGCGGTACGTCCGTGGGCATCTCCTGCAGTTCCTGGGCACGCACATGCCCTGGTTCACCAGGTAGAAGGTGAACCACTCCCCGCTGGGCGTGCTGTTCATTTTCCATCCTTGCGGGAGGCTGCAGTTTGAGAAAGCTTTGTAGAGGGTCTCAAACTCGCAGAGGATGGTCTGGAAGTTGCGCTCCAGCAACTCCACATCGTGCTTTTGAGCGTCCCGGGAGAAATAGGGCATGGTTGGCAAGTCCGGCAAGAAGAAGACTTCTGGCTTCTGGATGGACAGCCGGCTGTTGAGGTACCGGCCCTGCTCGCGGATGCCCTTGTGGATCCTGCCCATGCCGGACCAGGAGTAGCGCTTGGCGTACTCCTGCAGGTTGTGGTAGAGTTTCTGGTTGAGCCCGTCGTGGTGCGTGCAGCGCACGCACTCGGGCGAGTGGCAGTAGACGTACCCATACCTCGGCGCTCTGCATCAGGGCGTTGACAGTGGCGTAGGCGCGGGGCTGCTCGCGCCCCACGTGGTAGCAGTACCACACGAAGAGGACCAGGAGGCAGGCGACGGCGGCGAGGGCGGTGGCGTCGCAGTCCCGGAAAGACTGGATGCCAGTGGCGATGAAATCCCGGAGTCCGTCCAGGGACCAGCTCCAGTC
>NW_009221586.1:0-2187 GCF_000690835.1 Fulmarus glacialis
CCGCCGCGGTTTGGCTCTCCCGGCAGCGCCCTGGCTGTCCCACCGTCAGCGAAGCTGAAAAAAGACCCAAGCCCCAAAAGCTGCATTTTACACCTTCGTTTCTTTCAGCCTCAGCTGTTGGGTTTCTACAAATCCACTAGTGGCCAGAAGCGCGGAGGTGCAGTTAGGTGTTAGTTACCTGTCAAGAGGGCTCATCTGCCCCGGGAAGCTTTTCTGCAAATAGAGCTTGAACAGCCGAGCGGGCGGCGGTGCAGGAGGAGCGTGTCGGGAGGGTGAGGTCTTTGCTGCTCTGTTACCCGTTCTTTGAAGCTTTACTGCAGCGTGGAAGAAGGAACGCTCCATTTATTCCGCCCCTTTTTTGTCCTTCAGTGCAACAGCAGTTGCCTGAATGAACAAAATATTTAAAAGCTGGTAAATGAGAAGCCAGTATTATTTATCAGCCATGTGGGAAATTTTAAAGCAGCTTCTGTAATGCTTAAATATTAGCTGATTTATTGGCCTTGTTTTCAGAGAAAAGCTGGATTACCTTTTCATATCCCAGATATTAATAGGGTTTATATTCGCTAACCTTAAAGTACGTCACAATGAAGGAGAGGGAAGGAAAAAAAAAAAGAGGGAAAAAAAAAAGGTATTTTTAGAAAGTGAACCATGTTTATTTCTCCCATTTAAAAATAATCATGGTGGTATTCAGACTTTCACTGATGTGTATCATGACCTTGCATTTAACGTCTCCTCGTCTCTACTGGGCTTATTCACCAAGCCCTAATTACACTCAGCTGCTATTTGTATTTTACAAAAAAATTTGTAAGTGTATGATATATAGTTTATGTACGTTGCTTTGTATAAATCCAACAAAATTTCACATTTTAAATAACATGCATGTTGTACTTTAGAGAAACACCAAAGCTCTCTGCACACCTGCAGCTGTGTGGGGAAGAGCCCTGGCACGCGTCCGTCCAGAGGGCTCGGGGTGGCAGAGCCCAAGCCGGGTCTCACCCCCCTCCCTCCTCGGCCGCTCTGCTGGGAGCGGGAGGAGGAGGAGGAAGGCTTCAGGGTGAAGTTTCCATGCAGCAGCTGAGAGCAGCGAAGGCCCCTTCCTCCTTCTCTTCCTGGGAGGTGGATGTTGAAAAAAGGGCTTTGTAGCTTTGGGAGAGTGAAAAACATCTGTGTGTTGGACTTTTTGAAACATACATTATTAATTAATATTCCTCCCAGGAAAAAAGATTAATTGAATAACTAGAGGAAGGCTTCAGGGTGAAGTTTTCATGCAGCAGCTGAGAGCAGCGAAGGCCCCTTCCTCCTTCTCTTCCTGGGAGGTGGATGTTGAAAAAAGGGCTTTGTAGCTTTGGGAGAGTGAAAAACATCTGTGTGTTGGACTTTTTGAAACATACATTATTAATTAATATTCCTCCCAGGAAAAAAGATTAATTGAATAACTGAAGCAATTTCACGTCTTTCCTCATTTTCAGGCCCTGCATATAATTAGTACAGTTCTAAATAACAGATGGCAAAGTGCTAAGGGGAGCGATTGCACATGAGAAGCGTATTACGGAGGCATTTTATGCAAATAACATCCTACACGCAGCCGTTGTGTGCAGGCTTGCTCAGATGCTGCTGTCATAAAAGCAGAATTGGGGGCAGAAGATACACAGGTGGGAGTGGATTCATTTGGGGTTTATCTGCTGTTTATACGTGCTGCTTGTTTGCATGCAGCAATTCATAACAGCCAGACCTCTTGCCCAAGAGCGCCCAGCACGGCTGTTGAGACGGGTGCTGGCCCCCGGGGCTCGCTGCCGGCCACAGCCTGGGGATGCTCAGCCTGGCTCCCGGCCTCTGCCTCCTCTGCCTCCATGCCCTCTCCCCTCTAGTCACTGCGATGCTGCAGGTTTTTCTAACTTCTCTAGCCTGCCATTCACTCTCCGACATCCTGAATTGTACTGATTTTAGGAGCTGGAGAGACTTTCGTTACCTCTGCAAGGCAGCGATGGAAAAAAAATGTAACTTCTGGTTTACAGAAATGGCTGCAAAAGGTCTGTGCAGTATAATCCTCCTTGGGCTTTGGTTGTTTTGATTGTTCAGCTACTAAATACACTGCACGATGGACGAGAGTGACAAAGTTTGGCCAAATCCTGTGTGGGAAACATCCCCTGGCTGGGGAGGGCTGACCGTGTTTGGGCACAAGCCTGG
>NW_009221586.1:2209-2442 GCF_000690835.1 Fulmarus glacialis
GGGCGGTGGGAGGCCCGGCCCGCGCCAGGGCAGGCTGCCTCTCCTGCTATAATGCCCGTTTATTTAATTTTGAACACTCAATGCTTTAGGATAGCTTATTTTATTTCTTTAGCAAAACCTCAACACTGCTGGAGGCCGGCAGCGGGGACGGGTGTAGCTCAGGCTGTGGGCTCAGCACCCCGGAGCCCGGCTGCGCTGGGGCCGCGGTGGAGCGGGGAGAGCCGTGCAGCCCG
>NW_009221587.1:0-19116 GCF_000690835.1 Fulmarus glacialis
CAGGCAAATGGATGCAGACGTAGAAAAAATAAGGGGTGTTGGCTGAGCTTCAGGAACTGGAAGTTAAAAATCTACAGAAGGGCATGGATTAAATACAGAAATATGGAGAGTGGAGAAAAGGCTGAATATGAAGAGGCTTGTTCTTCTGCCCCTAACCTCAAAAAGGCAAGAGGTAAGGGGATCCAGAGAAAGGACAACAGGAGAGAAAAGTTAAATACAGATCTACATTTTTTTCTATTGCATTTATTTTTTTTTCTGCAGCTGTTTCATAAAAGCAGTGTTTTGTCGTCTTCTGTATTTCATACCTCCCATGACCGTGCCGGAATACCTGCTTTTATATGATGGACAATGGGAGTGCAGTTGGCATTGAGCTGAAGCCTGAGCTGTTCTGCACCTCATGTGGATTCGAGTTCAAATAAATAGTTTGACTCACTCAAGGAGTGAATCAAAAGAAGGAACTTGAGCCTCCAGCCTACAAGCATCGTGCTGTGCAAGCAAGGCTTATAAACATGTAAGTTACTCTTTAGTGTGCAGTTCAATGCAAAGCTCGCGCTGGAGGAGAGTTGGTATTTCAGACCTCCCGTAGCCCTCTTCAGGGTCTTGATGGAGGGTGCAAGGATATTTTGGGTTAGACCCTTTAGAAATCCAGGAGAGTGGAAATTTGTTGTCTGTGCTAGGCAGGTTGGTCGGCTGTCCTGTTCTCAGCTTTGTCTTTGGTGCTAAGTGCTTTCAGTCTGAGCAAATTATAGCATTAAAAAGTAAAAACAGGAAAAACAACCCCCCTGAGCTATCACAGCAAGTTGGGGATAATAGGTTGCTGGGGGCAGCGGACCCTGTATTCTGATTTCTTGCCGTCGGAAAAAGTTGGTACCTTGCTGATGGTGCTTAGGGACAGGTTCTCCTGGCCTTGACTCACTCGAAAGCACTTCGCTCCATCAGTCATTAGCCACTGTCTATCCAAGCTGGCTCGAAACCAGTGAGCGTGGTATCTTCTAGAACGATGGTTGCAGGCAGCTCCACCATGTCGGACAGCCTAAGTTCCTAGTGAGCATTGCAGCTGGCCTGGGGGCTCTGCTGAGTCCCACCACCAGCCTAGTGGAAAGCAAGCATGGGTGTGACCACTCTCATGTCCCCAAAACCCTTCACCAAGGCCTTTGGTTGATGGATGTGCCTATCTGCATAAGTATTACTCATCTGAAGAGGGGTTGCGAGACAATAACCTTGGTTGTCATTGCCAGCTGGTTTTGTCATGCCTCCAAAGCCGTGCAAATCACTCATGGCTTGACATGGTCATCTGTGTATGTGAGGAGAAATCTCCTGAGAAATTGTTTTTATTATATGTTAGTGCTAGCAAATAAATAATGTTCCCTCTGTCTTGTGCATGGGGAGATGGTTTTCTTCCATGCCTTCAGATGGAGTGATTAATAACAACCATTAATCCCCATGAATGACAGCAGTATATTAGGAGCGAAGCACATGTTAAAATAATTTGAGAGGCTGTTCTCGGGTCATAGGCGAACCCATTCTCTTCATATATAATATTTTCATAAGGTGTAAATATTTCTAGGCTTGCAATGTTGGCTGGAGATCAAGTTTTGGGAATGTACAGAGGTGGATCATCTACAAGGGCATCGCAGGGTCTCAGCATCACAGTCTGGACCAAAACCGAACCGAACTTCCAGTGTAAATTAATTCAAAAGTTGAATTTGGGAAAGCCTGAACTATTCATAAGCTTAAGTTGAATTTGGCAACTGGATATGTTGAAAATCCCCAGGGGGAGTTAATTTATTTTTAATGTCCAGGCATTTCATTTGAAATGTCGAAATGAAATGTGTCATTTCGGAAATGCCAAAACATTTCCTTTTTGACATCTTCTCAATGAAGCTTTTCAACTTTTTGTTTGGAAATGGCAGTTTGCAGTTAGAAGGAGGAAAGGTTAAACAAGACTTGGTAGTGAACAAAGACATTTTGTTTTGATTCAAACAAAACGTGGAGGGGTGGCAAACTTTTTTTTTCATGTCGCTGAACCCCTTTCCCTTCCCCCCAAATCTGTTTCTCATTGACCCAAGCCATTTTCTTCCTACTTTTAGCACAAATAGGAAATGTCACCGGATAAAAAAAACATTAATTATTTGTCCCCTTCAAGCTCCCGGAGGGCCCTGGTTTGGAAATGGTGAAAACCACTGATTGAAAACCCATGCAAGAGTACGTAGAACAGCCCCTTAACATCTGATGATCCCAAATACAGGATTTCATGGTGGGGCTGTAAGGATGCCCACGGTGCCCAGCACAGCAGCCAAGCCCACGTTGGCCATCCTGGGCTTCACGGTAAAGCAGACAAGGCCCTGCATAACCCAGCGGCAAAAGCTATTGCAGGATCACTGCGGGGCTGGGGGAGATGATGAGGCACCTTGGGGAGGTGGCACCAGAGCTCGTGGAGCTTTATCCTAGCTGAGCCCACCAAGCCCAGAGAGGTTGTAGATGCCCCATCACTGGAAACATTCAAGGTCAGGTTGGACAGGGTTCTGATCTGGTTGAAGATATCCCTGCCTGTGGCAGGGGGGTTGGACTAGGGGACCTTTAAAGGTTCCTTCCAATGCAAACCATTCGATGATTCTATGATTCTAAGCCGCTGCACTGCCCGTCCTCTCTCACCACCATCTTCCTACCTGCCTAAAAGCAAACTCTGTGATTTTTTCAGGGCGATGCTCCTTTTTATGGAGAGTAGGCTCAGCGGGCAGCTTGGTGATGTAGGACATGTTTTCCTTTGGCAGGGCTCGTTACCACCCGTTTGGTGGTGGAATGAGACCACGCTTGCACTGGGGACTGCAGCAAGCCATTGATCTTGATGTACCCTCTTTGCAGGCAATAACGTGTGCTCTTTCCTTAGCGTTTTGGGCAGGAGATGCATCACACTGCCTGCTGGAGCCCAAGGAGGAGCATCATCAAAATGAGGGATGCGAGAGGCTTAATTGATCTTTGAGGATCAGTCCCCTGGCTCGTTCCCATCTTCAGCTCCTTTCTACTGTAGTCATTCCCCTCAGTTAGAGGAATCAGTAAGAAAAGAAGCAAGTTTTGCATCTGAGTCAGCTCCTACTGATTTTATTCTGGGTTCTGGAGGTGCAATATTCAATAGGAAGGAAACAGATGAAATAAAAAAAAAAATTAAAAAAAAAATAGCAGGGTTATCCAGAAATGACTCTGAAAATGCTGCTGAATTTCCAAACCAGAGCATGAAGTCCTTTGCACTCTTTCTTCCCCTTCTTCAAGCCATCCTTTGGCAATCTGGAGGGGGGCTGCAATTCTCTGTTGTGTTATCGGTCGCTCCAGAGAGGCAGAGAGCAGCCTGTGCTCGCCGAAATACTGGAGGGCTTTTTGCAAGGGCAGCATCCCCAAATAGAGGAGCTGAGGACATTGGAGGGCAAGGGTGGACATGTTGACTTCCTTTACCCTAATTAACAGGCGAAGCTTCCAAAATGCATCCCAAAAGCAAGTCAGAGGAGGTTGAGATGCGGGGAGGGGTGAGCGATCCCACTGGAATCGCTGGAAAATCCCAATGCCCACCGGCAACTCGGAGCTGTCAACGCCGCGATGTGCGAGATGGAGGTCGCAAATCTCCGGAGGAACATTTTGCACAGCGTGGGTCTGGTAGCTGTCATCCAAAGCTGAGGTTTGGGAATAACCATGTGCAGGGTGATGGCAGCATCCCCGTGGCTTTTGTTTCTTTAATTGCTAACAGCGAGGCGTTGCTGTTTGCTGGAGGAGAGGGGGGATGCTTGAGTTTATATTTTCTCTTCTCCCATTACTTTTACCCGACTTGCTTCAATCTTTGCTGCTGAGCTCTGGAGGATTTTCATGCTTTCAAAATAGACTTAACTAGCACCAAGGCAAGATTTTTTTAAAAGCTCATTTAACAGCGAGACGGCGAGAGGGAAATGTCACCAAACATTTGCTTGGTTCTGCCTATGTGTTGGTGTAGCAGGGCTTTCAGATGGTTGCCCATATGTGGGGAAACGCATTTTCTGTTACTCATACTGGAAACAACCGTGTCTGGAAAAGGCGACTTGTAGCTCTCTTTGCTGCAGGGCGCAAGACAAAATTCATTTTAGGTGGTGAAGAGACTTTCGGCGGCAGTAGCAAACTTTGGATGGGGTCTAGGAGTGATCTGGGGAGCTGATGGTGTAAAAATATACCTGCTGTACATGGTTGTTCTTCTTTTGCTTTAGCTGGTATGGCCCTAATCCTGCAAACACGCTGAATTGTCACCCTGGGGCTGTTTTGTGCAAGTACCTGCTGGACCAGGGTTTGCAGGTGGTTGCTGGTGGAGATGTCTCCACTTTGCACAGTGGGGACAGATATCATAGAATTGTAGAATAGTTTGGGTTGGAAGGGACCTTTAAAGTCGTCTAGTCCAACTCCCCTGCAATGAGCAGGGACGTCTTCAACTAGATCAGGTTGCTCAGAGCCCTGTCCAACCTGACCTTGAATGTTCCCAGGGATGGGGCATCTACCACCTCTCTGGGCAACCTGTGCCAGTGTTTCACCACCCTCACCGTAAAAAATCTCTTCCTTATATCCAGTCTGAATCTATCTTCTTTTAGTTTAAAACGATTCCCCCTTGTCCTGTCGCTACAGGCCCTACTAAAAAGTCTGTCCCCATCTTTCTTCTAAGCCCCCTTTAAGTACTGAAACGCCACAAAAAGGTCTCCCCGGAGCCTTCTCTTCTCCAGGCTGAACAACCCCAACTCTCTCAGCCTGTCCTCATAGCAGAGGTGTTCCAGCCCTCTTACCATTTTCGTGGCCTCCTCTGGACCCACTCCAACAGGTCCATGTCTGTCCTGTGCTGAGGACCCCCGAGCTGGACGCAGCACTGCAGGTGGGTCTCACCAGAGCAGAGCACAGGGACAGAATCACCAACCTCGACCTGCTGGCAATATCTCCCCAAATATCATCCTCTTCCCACACACCCACAAGCAGGCGTGAAGCACTCGTGGATGCTGGGATCTCCCATCCATCAGCTTGGGGACCGAGTCGGTGTCTTTGGGGTGGTCAGAGCTTTCCCTTGCAACCTGTGTCTTAGATACCCTTCTCCAAACCCAGCAGTATCTGTGCCAAAGGAGTGATAGCTTGTCTGGCTGAAAAAAGCCCCACCCTCGAGTCTATTTAGGGTGCCTGTGATTTTTTTTTTTTCTTTATATAGTGCAAATGGAGAGTGCCTGCGTGGCAGTACAAAGCAGAGAGGGAAATGCTGCTAAATGCTGATTATTTCTTCATGTGGGCACAGCAGGGTTTCAGAGGTCTTGGGAGAAAGGTATTTTCTGATACTGGAAATGGCTGCGCTCAAAGGAGGTGATTTGAATTTCTCTGGTCCCTAATATATATATATATATATCAGCCCGGGTGGAGCCAGTGGTGAGGCTTTGGCTCACCCCTCCCTTATTTGTGGGATGCTTCTGTTATCTTTTGAGATGAAAGGCGCCCCAGAAATGTAAACCACGGACGAGCCGTACTCCTTTTAATGTAAAATAGTAATAATAAATACTATCCTGCTGTTCCCCTCATCCCTCGGGGTCACAAAGCACTCCATAAATTGCACTCCAGCCTTTCGCATTCCAGCTGTTGCGCGTACCGAGATACAGCCGTGCGTGGGAATAGAAGAAATACTATCTTTGGGGCCATTGCTTATGTTACCCACAGGTTAATGCGAGTGGTTCGTATTTTACTTCAGTCCCCCTTATCCCAGTCTCTGATCCGCGTTGATTCGGAGGCTGAGTTCAGCCTGCAGCAATTTATGCCTTTCTTTCTGTTGAGTCCTTAATAGCGGCCGGCACAGAGGCCATCTCACATTCCTCTGGCTGGGGCAATGTTGTTGACCTGGTCTTCGCTCACCAGGCAGTGGGTTGAGGCTCGATGATATACTGGGTGTTCACCTATCCTACAAATGGGCCAGGGTTGTATTTTTTGCCACCTTGCTTTGCTATGGATCTAAAACCGGCGCCTGGCCCGATGCGATGCTCAGATTTCCCTTTGGCAGGCTGTGTTCGCCTCCCGCCTCGGCTTGGGTCTTTGCTGATGGAGGAGAGGTCTCAGCCATCACTAAATCATGTTTCCCTTCTGTCAGCCGCACCTCCTTCCCATCCAGCATCCACTCAGAAGATGAGTGTTTTGGAAGGAGGGACGAGTGTGCCTGAGCTCTGATATTTCTCCGTGGGGACCTCCTGGCTCCTCAGCACATCCTCTAGCTCCCCGACTGCCCTTCCTTCCTCATCCTCACGCTTTTGGCCAAGGAGAGAACGTAAGCCAGTAGGTTGGATGCTGTCCTGGCCCACACACAGCAGCCTAATTTCCCCAAGAGAAATCTATTTTGTAATTTCATTAGACACCCAAGACCCTTTCCTAGCACTGAACCATCCATATTTTAGAATCATAGAATAGTTTGGGTTGGAAGGGACCTTTAAAGGTCATCTAGTCCAACTGCGCTGCAGTGAGCAGGGCCATCTTCAACTAGATCAGGTTGCTCAGAGCCCTGTCCAACCTGACCTTGAATGTTTCCAGGGATGGTGCATCTACCACCTCGCTGGGTTTTTTTTTGTCCTCCAAAAGCAAAGGGCTAAAGATGTAGTTGAGGTTCAGCTGCAAATTGGCCTCCACACTCTCGTTTGCTGGGGCTCAGCCAGGAGCCATATCCAAATTGTCCAAATTGACACCGGGGCTCCTGTGGGCTGGCAGCAGCCCGGGGGACCACAACCACCATCGTGAAGGTCCAATCCAGCAGCCTGGGTTATTTTAAAGCAGGCAAGTGGAAAAGCCCACCGAGAAAAACGCTCAGGTAATCACACGGGTCCAAACTGTGCAAGCACCTTATGTCATCAAAGCAATTTGAAAATCAATTTGATGTCTGGCAGGGAGGCAGGCGCGTCGGGTCCCTTCAGCATTCATTAGCATTCAGGTGGCAGCACTCTGCCGAAGCTGCTTTTTCTGGGAAAGCCATTAAAAAAAAATAAATTAGAGGAGGGGAAAAAAAAATTAAAATTAAGCATTAACCATAATTTCCTCTCATTAAAGGTAACAACAGCCCCAGCGCCAGTCTCGAGCGGGGCTGGTTGATGGGTTTCCGAGACGGGGAAGCAGAGTGCACACCACAGAAGTGAAGTGATGATCAAATAAGAAAGCAAATGAGACTCCCCCCTCGTTTTTAACAAAGGCAGGAACGGGGCCAGTGGCAGAGTGGTTTAGCTGAGCAGTTAGAAAATTGGAGGTCAAAGTCTGACATGGCTATTGATGAATCGGAGGGTGATGGAAGAAGAGTAGCAGACATTACGAGTGGGCTGCAGGGACTGAAACATGAAGCAAGATTAAAAGAAGTTAAGTACCTGGTGGTGGTGTGGCTGTGCGGCAGCGAGGCGAACTGTAATTACAGTCGCTGCACGCTGCAGATTGGAGAGGGATGGAGGGAGAGGGGATCAGAGCGGGGTAAAATAGGTGTAAGGCAGAGGGAAGGGGTGAAATTCAGGCTGCTGAGTTTGGTCAGGTTGTGTGGTGCATCACCTGCTGGTCTTCTCTTTTTGGCCATCTCTTCTTGAGTTATTCTGGTTTATACCCCGATGTTTCCAATATAGCTGCAAGTAGTTAATGAAGGGCTGGTTTCTGCTCTGCCAACGGAGGATGATCCTGTCTAAGGCAACATCCAGTGCCTGCTACTGTAAAGCATCCTCATGGGCATTCGGTTCAACGCTTGAAGGAGCAAATCCTTTGAAGATCTGGTCTGCCCTTGGTAGCTCATACTGTGTGGGGCTTACTGGGCAGGGTGTTGGGATGGAGCTGGCTCAGGGCTGGTAGCAGCTCTCAGGAAAGGGTTTCTGCTGGGAATGATCAGGTGTCAGGCTCAAATTGCAGCTTTTCTCGCAGTGGTATCGCTTACCAGCTCTTGCTTGATGAGATTGCCCATTTTCATGAAGACTTTATGAGCTTCATAACTTCCTATCATCACAGCTCCCTTTGAAACTAGAGTGCAGATGATGCCCTGGGCAGGTGACATACTGAAAGATGTAGATGCAGAGACTTGAACATATTTTATTAAGCTTGCTTCTTTACAAAGCAAAGCTCCAAATGAATCCCTAACCACTGCGACTGCAAAATTGTCTCGGTGGATCTGAGCGTAGCGGCACCTGCCTGAGTCTGCAGGTAGCCTGAGATAGTAAAAGAAAGGATGAACTCTCCTGCTTCTTACCAAATGTTTTGGGGAGCTCAGCTTGGTGTCTTTGCCTTGGTTGGTCTAGACTAACTTTTTCCTGATGATTATTTCAGTGGCTGGAGTAGCAAAGGGAATGGATTAAGTCTGTTAACATCATGCTTTTCCATGTTTGCATTGATTGCATGTTCAATTGATTGATTGAATTCATGACTGCATCTACCATTTCTTAGCTTGGCTTCCAAGGAAACAAATCTGAGACCTGGCTCTTTCTCTGTCTGCATATCGCCCTCCAGTAATTCTTGAATGATGTGGTGGCTGAGGGTCAAATTTGATGGAGAGCTAGGAAGAATTTGAAATGCTTAGGTTTCTTGAGAATAAATATCTTGCTAGAGACCCTACTAATGACCTGAGTGAGGAAACACCTGCAGTGGTATTAGACACCGGTGAATCTGGTGATGGCAGAGCCATGTGACGTGGTTGCTACCCGATTGCAGAGGCTTTCTGGGTGGATACTTTTAATAAATTAATCCTAAGGGTGCCTGCAGTCTCTGCACAGCCAGACACTCCTAGGATAAATCCTGGACCTAATTCTGAGCTGTCTGGCATCTCATGTAGTCATTCAGCTTCTGCAGAGCAGGGACAAGAAGCAGCCAGACTGACGTTTGACTGCGAGGCACTGAGGGATTGAACCTTTTGCATGTGTCTGAGCTGGGCAGACATGAGTCTTGACTCAGATAAAAAAAAAAAAAAACACAACTTGTTAGTTCATTAGACATGACTAAGGGCTGCTTGGGTTAATGGAAAAGTTGAGCAAAGCTTAATTGTTCCTGCATAAAGAATGCATGGAGGAGCTATGGAGGCAATCAGAGGCGATGTGTATAAGGTGTTGCTTGTATGCTGTAGCGTTGAGTAGATACTTTGCACGAGAAGGAAGAATATAAAAATAAAACTCACAAGCTTTTATTTTGAGAACTGCCGGTGCCAGAGCAGCCGCAGCAGGATGCTGGCCTGGGATGCTTTGGGTTCAGCTGTCGTCCAGCATTTTTTTTTACACATTTACTTTATATCGAGGGATTTTGTGCCAAACGAGATACAGTTTGCTTGTGGCAGTCTCACTGCGTGCCACTCGGGGCTCGGCTGTCCCCCACCGGTGGCATAGAGCCTGTCTATAAGTGCTAATAGGTGGAAGGGGCATCCATATGCCTGTGTGTTTTGAAACCTATTTCGGCTCACTGCTGGTGGAGACGTGGACCAAGCCAGAGGTCTCCAGTGCCGCAGTGGAAGTCGGGCAGTGATGCAGAGTGCTCAGCGCTGGTGACCTCCTCCCTGAAATGATTTCCCGGTGCCTTCTCCGGCCACATCCAGCGACAGAGCAGTAAGGGGCAGCTGCCTTTTCCTGCTGCCCGAGGGTGAGAGGTGAGGGTGGGCAGCCTGCAAGTCTTGCAACAAAGCCTCAGCAAGGGTGTCGCCTCCTTTCTGCATCCTCCTCCCTAACCACTCCATGGTAACGTGGGTTTTTGCCTCCCTGCTGTCCTCTCCTTTAACCCCTGGTCGCCACGACCAGCCTCACCTCCTTGCTTGTGGATCAGATCAGCAAGCTGATCTTTAATGTTTTTTATCTACCCAAGGAAGGTGGGAGAGAGGCAAAGAAAGGAGAAAGAGGTGGGAAAGGCATCGTAATTGTTGAGGTGACTGCTCGGGTCGCTGCTGCTGCCCGGAGAGGAGAGGGGGACACCAGGGCAAGCGTGGGAAACCAGCCGGCATTCGTGCAGCACCTTCCGTCACACCGGCAAGGAGTTGAGTTTAATAAGTGTTATATCGACGCAGGAAAACATACTTGATGCAGAAGCAAACTGTCCGTGAGTTGGAATGAAAATTTCATGCGTCATCTCTTTTTCTTTCTCCCTCTTTTATACCTCAGTAGCACACATTGATGTTGTCTGGGTGGGTCTGATCTCAGCACTCGGGTCATTTTGTGGCTGTTCTTGCTGTTTTCATGGGAGTCAAGTGATTTATGTGCTTCTTTGCAGATCTGGGCCTTTAGATAATATCTAAGTGCACACCCACGCATGCTGCCACGGCAACATCTTATAACCCCTGTGTAGAAAAATATTTCCTTTTCATTGTAGCAGTAAAGCTGGAATTTCTGAGAGGACTGATGGCGTGAAGTACCTAACTCCCACCCAGGTAAATAAGAATTGGGCACGTTATTCTTTCCGAGACCCTTCTTGGAAAAACTCGTTGGTGTGTGTGTGTCTGCTGACGGTGGATTGCGGGGGGAGAGGAGGCAGCTGGAGCTTGGGTAGCTTCCCGGTGGCCACTCTTGATAGAAACATTTAGACATCACACTGGAGCTCCTGTGCTGGGAAAAATCAGCCAGCCAGTGCTGTGCAAAGCAAGGCTGGCTTGTGGTGCTCCATGACGGGGATGCTGAGGTCCATCCCTGGCTTTCCTGCATAAATGACTCTCTCCAGGGTGGCTGCATGGCTCGAAGTCTGTTTTGGGTAGCCCGGTGCTGAGATGGCAGCTCTGGCTCCCCACCCTGCTGCCTTCAAGGGCTACATCTCCCCTGGAAGAGGTTTGCACCATGGCGGTGATGGCGAGATCCCTTCTGGTCCTAGGCTGGGCTCCTGATCTTCAGCAATCAGGTCCCTTGTGCTCAACGTGCTCTGATGGTGCTGGTTTGGTATTAGGGCTTAGGATTTAGGAGCAGCGTTTGGCCCCAGAGTGTTGTCTCCGCCTGGGTGACGCTGAGGGATGTTACGTGTAAATACCAGGAGGAGATCCTTGAAAGTGTTTTGAAGTCAAGGGGAAAGAGGGGAGGAATAACATAAAAATAAGAGACTGTTTTGTCCCCCAACCAGCAAGCAGCATTAATGAAATTCTGCAGAGGGCAGAGGGAGGGCAAGCCAGCGCAGTCAGCAAAAAATGAATCCGGGTGGCTGTAACATAAATATCGAGGGGGATGGAGGAAGCTGGAGACACTGCCCTGCCCTGTGCCATGCTGAGCATTGCGATTTAAGACTGCAGTGTCCTAGTTAGGGGAGCAGCCGTCCACACGTGTGCGTGCCCGCACGTGCACACTCATAGAATCACAGAAGGGTTTGGGTTGGAAGGGACCTTTAAAGGCTATCAGGGCCAACCCCCCTGCCATGGGCAGGGACATCTTCAACTAGATCAGGTTACTCAGAGCCCCGTCCAACCTGACCTTGAATGTTCCCAGGGATGGGGCATCTACCACCTCTCTAGGCAACTCATTTCAGTGAAACCTGCCCTGGTTTGGCCAAGGTCTTGCTCTGATGTCCCAGATGCTGTTTATCCCTCCGTGTTCTCTTCTCCCACCCACATGGCCCACCCTCTATTTTGGGAGCCGCTGCAGGTGCCGTGATGCTAAAGCTTTGCTGTGGCTTGGACTTGGAGAAGGATGACTGGTTTTTTTTCACTGCAGCCATCTGGTGTGTAGGGATCACAGATGCAAGCTGTAAAATTTACAGCCAGATGTCCAGAGCCCCAAAGCTCAGGGATGTCTGGATGGAGGGTTTTGGGTTCTGCCTTGAATTTCTGATTGAAGGAAACTTGAGTCCTGGGGGGTCCTGTCCCAGGAAGCCATGCTCCCAATTAGAAATGTGCACGATGTCTGAGGAGCACACAGACTGCCCGGGGCTCTCTTGGCCTTTAGATCATGTCTGTTGAAGAATGATTGTGATGCAAGTGGTGAGAGATGCCATCCCAGCCTGGACCTGTTCTGGGATTCCCTTACAAATGCAGAGCTTGGGTACAATCCCAGGGGAATGAAGCGTTCTGCATCCAGCTTTGCTTTGAGGTTTTGGGGAGCATCAACATGAAGGCTCAGAGTTGGGTTTGAGGAGAAGGCGATCTGCACCATTATGCCCAAGACTGTGTGGCAGAAGGCAGTAGAGTGAGGACTCTTGTTGAGGTGTACATAGCTGGCCTTAGGTGGACACGCGTGGAGGCCAAAAGAGGGTGGGAGACTAGTAGGTGGTGGGAGGCCGAGGAGGAGTTGAGGCTGAGCAAGCATGGAGGCCAAAAGTGGGTGGGAGGGCAAAAGGTGGTGGAAGGCCAATAAGGAGTTGAGGCTGAGCAAGGGTGGAGGCCAAAAAGGGGGTGAGAGGCTAAAAGGGGGTGGGAGGGCAGTAGGTGGTGGGAGACCAAGGAAGAGTTGAGGCTGAGCAAGTGTGGAGGCCAAAAGTGGGTGGGAGGCCAAAAGGTAGTGGGAGGCTGAGGAAGAATTGAGGCTGAGCAAGCGTGGAGGCCAAAAAGGGGTGGGAGGCTAAAAGGGGGTGGGAGGCCAAGGAAGAGTTGAGGCTGACCAAGGGTGGAGGCCAAAAAGCGGGTGGAAGGCCAAAAGGTAGTGGGAGGCTGAGGAAGAATTGAGGCTGAGCAAGCGTGGAGGCCAAAAAGGGGTGGGAGGCTAAAAGGGGGTGGGAGGCCAAGGAAGAGTTGAGGCTGACCAAGGGTGGAGGCCAAAAAGCGGGTGGTAGACCAAAAGGTAGTGGGAGGCCAAAGAAGAATCTAGAAAACAGGGGAAAGAAGGAAATGCTCATTTTTCACTGTGGCTACCAGGGGAATCCTAGAGGGATGCACACTAGTACCTCAGCTGTTCTACAGATTCATAAATGATCTGGAAACAGGTGACCAGGGAGATGGCAATATTTACCAACTTTAGTGAATTATTTCAGGTAGTTAAAACCACAGAGAGGTGGAGAAATATCTCAGCATCACTGTGGATACTTTTTTGAAATGTCAGCTCAGATCTCAGTCGCTGTCAGAAAGGCAAATTGAAGGTTAGGAGTTGTTAGGATGAAGGTTGAGAAGAAAAGGAGAACATGAGACACATGGCTGGACTTCAGGTTGCAGGAACATCTTGGACAATGTGCAGCCCAATGCAGAAGGAGTGATGGAGGTAGGAAGAATGGAGCAGTTTCTGTAGGAAGAGAGGCTCAATGGATGAGGCCCCTTAGGGCTATAAAAAGCCTGTCCTTGGAGGTTTCTTATAGACAGAAATATCAAATCAAGACTGGTGTGGAAAAGGGGAGCAGGGAACGGTTTATTCATTGTCTCTTTTCTAACCCAGGAGTGAATGGCTGTGAAATGAAATTATTTGGCAGCAGGTTTAAAGCAAACAAAAGGAAATAGTTTTTCACACAGTGCGTAATTAAATTGGGGAGCTTGTTGGCACCAAGTATTTTGGAGGCCAAAGGTATAAAAAGGTTCAAAAAGCAGTTAGATTAATTCAAGGCTCAGTAAGGGCTGCTAGCTCTAAGATTCAGATGCAGCCTCCAGCCTGGGAACTTGTCACAGGTGGATGGGTGGTCAGCAGCTGGCAAGTTGAGTGGGAAGGAAGCATCTCCATACGTTCATACCTTTCTGTACATTCCTCCTGCATATCCCATGTCAGCCACTGTTAAAAACAAGGTATGGGGCTAGACATCCCTTTCTATAGGTGTTTCTTCCCATGGTGCAGACCTGAGTTGACATGTTGTGGTCCCGTGTAGATTACCCATCTCTTACACGGCGTCCTCCAGTGGGACTCAGTCCTTCAGGTGGTCCCTTGTGGTCCCCATGTTCCTGTAGCTCTGGCAAACACCTGCTAAGGCTCTGAGGCCCATCTCTTGCAGCTATTTCCAGTCTTCTAATCTGCTTTCTAAATTCCCCATTGATCTGAGCTTGCTGCTCGGCTCCTCTTATTTCTGCTAGAGAGCACAGCACACGAGGACCAGGAGAAGGAAGGGCTGGCTGACACGCAACTGTCTGAGCCTGAATAAAGCTACTGCTGGACCCAGCGAAGAGGTTTGCCCGTCTCTGGTATTCAGTGCCACGCTGGTCTTTCTGCAAGCTGGAGGCCAGCAAGGGGTTTGACCTTAACAGGGGAAGGGATTTCTGAGGGCATTCACCATTGTTCTAGTGCTTTCGTTTTTGTGTTGTTAAAAAAAAACAGCAAAGAGCATTTTGCCAATGTGCATTTGCTATTCCATTCACTGGAAGCAGAATTAGCTCAACGCTAGCCGTATTTGAAGCCCCTGCCAACCTCAAAGGACCTCATTCAGTATCCACTTTGTTTCAACAGTTAGCAAGACGAAAGAGCATCTGGCATGCAAATTGTATGCTAGGACAAATGCCCAATGTGAGGTCCTGCACTGGCAAGCAACAGTTCAAAACAAACAAACAAAATATCTCTTTCAGTCAAGAGATCTGCTGTTGGGTTGTCTCCAAATGCCTGTACATTGACACAATACGTTTCTTTCTCATGGTGTCCCTCCAGAGCTGGCCTGTGCAGCAAGAAGAGCTGCTCTGCTGTGTGCATCGTTAGTTGATTACCAACTTCTAATCACATCTGGTGTAGCTATCCAACATGCCACGTCTTGGCTGTCATTGCAAACTGGTGCAACCTTGAGCTAAAGCTGAACCTGCTCATCATTACAGGTTGCCCAGAGAAGTTGTGGATGCCCCATCCCTGGAAGCATTCAAGGCCAGGTTGGACAGGGCTTTAAGCAACCTGATCTAGTGGAAAGTGTCCCTGGCCATGTCAGGGGGGTTGGAGCTAGATGATCTTCAGGATCCCTTCCAACCCAAACCCTATGATTCTATGATCCTCCAGCTTGTGCTAAGGAGCTCCTGCAAACAGCTTTAGAGCGCTTTGGAGGGGAAGGGTTGGGGGAAGGTGTGGGACATCATTCCAAAGGCTGATGCTCTTAAGCCCATGATGATGCTTCTTCATCACTGGGTAAATGTCAAGTCCTGTTAAGGGGCCCTGTGCAGGAGAAGGGGAGATCCCAGATCGCCGCTTAGCTTGAAAATGGAGGGTGGAGAGGAGAAACAGCTTTTCACTCCTATCTACTGATCTGATGTAGGAGATGATGCTGACAGGGTGGGAAGCCACAGCAGCATGTTGCCTTTCTGCAGGGGACCTCCCTGTCCCCTGGCGAGAGGTGGGGGAAGGACAATGGTCCCTGCCTGCGGAGAACATGAGAAGAAATATTTCCAATATTTTCTTAAAATGCATGAAAAAAATAGACTTCGGGGTCAATATTGCTGAAGCATCAGTGAAAGGTCGCAGATCTCCTTGCTGGAAGTGGAGGCTTTCATGGGAGAGTGTGGGCTTGGTTGATGCTTTCGTGTTTTATTGTCTAAGGCAGGGTTGACCCAGCGGTGGTTGCCGTTTGGAGTGCGTGGATCCTCGTGGCAGGGGTTGTGGGTTGTCCTGCTCTCAGGTGTAATGACTGCTGAGGGAATGACCCTTTTGATGGAATGAAGAGAAAATGACTGACCAAACAAGTTCTGTAGGTACTTGCTCGGAAAGCAAACGATTGATTTCTTCTCTTGAGGGTTTTCAGACACTCTTCTGCATTCAGCTTTGCTGGAAAGTTAAAGGGAAAACACTGAGAAAGATGAAATTTCTTATTCAATCCTCTAAGATCTTTCCCTGAAGCTTGTGTAAGGATCTCTGGAAGGTCAGTGGCAGCTTCTGCTGTGGCATGATGGACTCATTTCCCTTTCCCCCACACGTCCCCGTAGATAACTCCTGCTCCAGACCCTGCTGTCATGGTACAGCTGTGCAAGTGGCAAAGTGCAGATGCTAATTTTTATGGGCTGGCCGAGCCTTCTGCTGTCCCCATGCTTTGGCAAAGGAGGCCGCAATTCAGCGCGCGGCATCTGCTGCGGCTGCCCGGCCTCTTGGCATTGCATGAAAGCGAAAGTGAGTTGCAAGGCCAAGAGGGAGGCGGTGGGGCAGTTAGGACCGGATGCGGCCTCAGGAAGGGTTGGAGGCAGGTCCTGTCACCTCTCCGTAGCTCCCGTTTTCCCTTCTTCTCCGTGTCTGTTTGTGTTGGACATCCCAGCAGATCATGCCCTCTGCAGATGGGTTTTGACCTTGGCTGCCACCCAAGCTTGCTCTGCTGGGGCAGGTAGAGATAGGAGGAATTCAGAGCTTTCAAGACCAGCAGTCAGCCCTTAAACCTTTCCTAAATATTATGAGGTGTGATTTAAGCCGGATAACTACTTTTTTCCACTCTAAAAAAATTAAATTGATAACTCAGGATTGTGGGAAACTGCACTTACTTTAGCTTGAGGTAACTTCAGCTGAGCTTGTTGAAGTCTCTGATCCATCCCAAAACTTCTGAGCTCAGAAAATAAAAATAAAATGGTGATAACAATCATCCCGGTGTGCCCTGTGAGAGACAGAGCGGGGCAAACAGCAAGAGTTTGGGGATTTTTGATCTTGTAGCTTTGACGTGATTCATGGAAAATAAATGTGCTACAACTTTAAGGCTTTGCCTGCAGCTAAATATAAGGGTGTGCTGGCTCCACCCTGCCGCTTTGTTAGGGATAGAGGCATTTATTTTCTGGGGTGGGTTTTGGTTTTATTTTTTTCCCTTCTATTTTATTTTTTTGGTGAATCTCCACCATGAAATAACCAACAGTTTTAAGAGAGTGGTCTTGGAGCATGCAGGAGAGATACCTCCTAACATTTTCCCCATGGAAAATTAAAGGATTGGGACTTAACCAGATCCAAATTTCAACTTTCACGTAAGTGCTGCACACTCTTGTCTGATGGGGAGATGGTGATGGCAGGGATGAAGGCTTAAGACAGCAAGTCTGTCTTAACCTGACTTTCACGAGCCCCCAGCCTGGTTGATGTTAAGCCAACAGCCAGGTTAGCCAGGGGCAGCTGATCTTTGCATCCAGCCGTGGGCTTGGGGGTGATCAGCCTTGAGCAGATGACTTTTCTTTTCCTAAATATTTTTTTAGGTGAAAACTCGGTGCGTTGGTAAAACTCAGAGAGGTGGTGGCAGGGTGTGTTTTCAATCAGCATTTGCTCAGTCTAAACTTAGTTTGTCTCTGACTTTCTGTTTTTGAAAGAGAAGCCGGTTTCATCTCCATTTTCTATAATCATCTGTTTATTTTATTAGCTTTTTCAAAAAAGCTGTATTTCCCCTGATGCCCGGCCACCTGTTTTATATGAGCTGCTGAAGGTCTGAGCTCTTGCTCCGCTCTGCAGAGCAGATTTCTTTCGACAAGCCAAAAGAAACGACACGGCTATATACTAAAAAGGGCAAAAAAACCCACATGCTGTGCTATTTTGGTAGCAGCAAATTATGCGTCCTACAAATTACCATTGGTTATGAACATCGTCCGTCTGTCTGGATGACAATGTCCTGCTTTCAGACCACCACTAATACGGTTAGAGTTAGGATAATAGCCATTGAACTCTGAAGCGTCTCCTCTTTTCTGAGCCCTGATTTATTCCTACCAGCAAATGTCACATCTAAGTAGAAGTTTTATGGCTGTATAATTCACAGACTGTTAGGCATCTTATTAGGAAGGACTTGGATTTTTTAAAAAATGACTTGAGGTTGTTCCTTTAGTATCTGGAAACTATCAATTCTCTAGATTTTCTTGCTTGCTGGCTTTCTCTTTTCCTTTTTTCTTTTCCTTTTTTCCTTTTCTTTTTTCCCCTTTTTCTCTTTTTTTCCTCCTTTTTCTTCCCCCCTTTTTCTGTTTTCTCCTTTTTCTTCTTCCTCTTTTTCTTTCCCTCCCTTTTCTTTTCCTTCCTTTTTTCCTTCTTTCTTTCTTATTTTTTCTTTCTATTTTTCCATTTTCTCCTTTTTCTTTTTCCTTTTTTCTTGCCTTCTTTTCCTCTCTTTTCCTCTCTTTTCCTCTCTTTTCCTCTCTTTTCCTCTCTTTTCTCTCTTTTCCTCTCTTTTCCCTCTCTTTTCTTCTCCTTTTTTCTTTCTTTTTCTTTCTTTTTCTTTCCTTCTTTCCAGTAAAGAGCAAGTTGAGGATTTACTCACCTTTCAGTCTTAGCTTTATGAACATCAGCTCTGAAATAGCACTCTGAATCCACAGTGAGGACTGTGGTACTGTAAATACCTTGAGAGATAGATTAGATTGGATGTCAGAATTTTCCCACCTACAGTGTCACGAGCATATTCAGCATTTGATACTTTACAAATTTTTTGCCAGCTGTGATAAAAAGCAGTAATTTGCACTCCCGCTCCGTTTGTGCTTCAGGAAGTTGATAAAATCCCAACTATTCCCATGTGTATTCCTATCTCTTATTTGAGGGGGTATGGCAGGCTCACTGTGAACTGCTTTTCAGGCTGCTCTGCATCGAGAAGCTCCAGTAGCAGTTTTCTGGCTGATTTTGAGTAAGGAGCAGAGGAGCATCATGAAGGGACATCTGCCCGTCAGACCGGTGCTCCGTTCACTCCTGCATCCCGCTGCCCTCCCACCCCACGGGTCGCCTTGCAGAGGTGGTTCATGCCCACGTCTTGACCTATGGTGGTCTTTGTATGCAGTGTTTAGTGAATGCCCTAAGCAGATGTTGCCAGATGTGAGGTCACATGGAGACTTATGGGCAGGGGTGGGAGCGGGGTGAGGCCCCTGGTCCTCCCGCTCAGCTATGGTTGTGCATGTGCTGGATGAATCCCAGAGTAGAAGGCCCAGCAGGCAGCTTTCTCCTCTCCTATAAGCCCTCTCTGGATTGCAGCCGTAGCAAGGGCAGGTTATGCGCCTTCCAACTGTGAGGCTCGAGAACAGATGGTGTCTTGTCCCACTTTCACACCACCCGTGGTTTCCTTTCCAATTTTCCTGAATCACCTTTTTCACAAATGGGATTAAAAGAAAGAAAGAGAACGTCCATGGGGGCAGGTTGGTTTTCGCCTTCCACGCTGCCTGGCATGTTCTTGTTAGAGAGTGTCTGGTCGGCATTTCTGCAGTGTCTCTCTCCTGTAACACATCTGTGCTCCTCCTCTCCGGGGTCTTCTCCGTGCCGGTTATCTGTGCCAAGCAGAGGACAGGAGGTGAGCTGCTTTACTGACTGCCTGGGGAGAAAACAGTACAAGTGGCCTCATTCCATGCCGAATGGATCCAGGCATTGCTCCACTGCCATTAAATATATT
>NW_009221588.1:0-11137 GCF_000690835.1 Fulmarus glacialis
GCAGCCGCCAGGGCCAGCACGGCCCGGGGGGATGAGGGGCACTTGGCTCCAGGCATCACGGAGGGGTTGTGGGCTTCTCTCTCCCCGCAAACTCCTCCGCATCGGTGGAGGGGCTGCCAGGAGGGCCGGTGGCTCCTGCGGTGCAGGGCTTTCTGACAGGCTGCTCCCTGTTTTGCTTTCTTTTGGACTGATTTCGGCTGTCTGGGGTGTTGTCCGGTGCCTTTGCGGGGTGTGATCGGTGTCTGGGAGTTGAGGTTTGTGCAAGGGGCAGGCAGCACCCCATTATTCTTCATGGGGAGCTCAGCACTCCTTGGAGTCACGTCCCCAAAGGCGCTGGGACGCTGGTGCTGTGCATAGTCCTGACAGTCTGTCCCTGTTCCCTGGCCTGCAGGGTCCCCATGTGCACGGGGTCCCCTATGTGCATGAGGTCCCCTATATGCATGGGGTCCCCTGTATGCAGGGCATCCCATATGTGCATGGGGTCCCCTGTGTTTATGGGACCCACAACGCCTGCAGCTCCCATGTATTTCAGGTCCCTTATGTGTGTAAAGTCCCCTGTGCCTGTGGGGTCCCCTATGCCTGTGAGATCCCCTATGCATTCGGGGTCCCCATCAGCTGGGAGCCCCCCGCCTCTCTGATGCTGACTCTGCAGAAGTCTCCGCTCTCAGCTGAAGCTGCTTTCCCGCGATGAAGCCCCAGCTGGCTCATCTGCAAAAGCACAGCCTCTCATTTCAGAGCAGCTGCTAAAGCGTCTTGTAAAAAACCATACAGAATTGGCATAGCGGGATTAAGATGTCCAGAAATCCTGTGGAAGAAACTTGAGTGGAGTTTTCCCCACTCAGAGTGGGGAGACGGGTGATGCTGTGAACGATACCCTGTTTTTTGCAGGAAGGTGATATGGCACATTCAGAATTGGCTGACGGCGCGGTACGTCTGCCGGGGCTTAGGGCTGACTTTTATAAAGCGAGAGCAAATTCTTAAATTCATTCTATTATTTTAAACATATGGAAAATCTGTAACATATGAGTTTCTTTCCTACAAAACAGCGTTATCTATGTGACTGTGCCTTAAAAACAAACTAAGAAAAAGCCAGCTTTTCACTTAGGTTGTTTTTGTTCAAAATCTGGGGAAAACGTAAAAACTCTTGAAATATAGTCATCAAAACCAAGAAAGGGGTTATTCCTAGGAAAAATGCTTTGTGCCTGTGTGCAACAGGGCAGATCAAAATCAGCCTTGTAAGATGAGCTCCTGTTTTCGGTTGGGGTAATCTGAATTGTGGCAGACAGGTTTACTCTTCTCCTTTAATACATTAAACAACTCGCCACGGTGCAGGTTGGGTACACAGCCCCGACCGCCCCGTGCGAGGACCGATCCTGAGCGCTTGGTGCAGCCATCATGAAATTTAACAAAACCTTTTTCACTAAATTGGGCGCCAAGTGTTGGAAGGGGCAGTAGAATTAAGCTGCTTTGTTTTAGTTACGAATTGTCTTCTACCAGAAAATTAATGAAAAAATTTCCCATCTGTAGGAGCAGGGTGCAGCCCAGCACCGGCGGGACGCTGGGATCCCCAGCAGCCACCCAGGCAGCTTGGTGTGACCACTGCTGCTTTTAATAGCTGCTCTCAGTTGAGGCAAGGAATAGTTTTCACGGGTTATAAAACATTCCGCTCTTTTTTTTTCGTTTCTTTCTTTTCTTAAACTGATCCAAGCAGAAAAAATTCTTCACGATTTTTTTCTAATATTTTCACAGAGCTAAAAACCCAAAGAGCATTGCAGTTCATGGAAATTTTTTGGTTTGATCATTTCACTCTAATTTTGGCTTTTGACCTTCTGTGTTACATTTTGCTAAGATTAGCTTTAAAGTTGAAAAGAAAAAAAGTCTGTCAAGCCAGCAAAGTAAAACTACCCATTTTTAGCATGTCACAACAAAATAGGTAAGTCTTAAAAAAATGAATCAAAATACTTGCTAACATGAGGTGCTTTCCAGAAAATGTTTGATTACAATCTCTCGCCATTTTCTAATGAAAAACCCACATTTTGCTTAAAAAAACTCGTTTATAGTTCTGATCAACCAATGTGCTGGCAGGCTTGGATAACCCCGCGGCTGCCCGCGGCCGGAGCACGCTGCAGCACTGGCTGGGCACGTGTAATGTGGGATGGGAGCAAAGGCGAAGGATGCTGCGCCTCATCGGGCACCTCGGAGCCAAATAACATTGTGGCTCTGATCGTGAGGGTGAGCCTCACGCGAAAGACCTGCTGGTTTTGTGTGTGCTCAGCGAAAGGAGAGTTTTCTAGCTAGCCTCGAGCTTCTATCGCAATCAGACACCCATGCGTGAGCGGTGAGGTCTCCTAATTTTGCCTTGCCAACAATTAGTCTTTCTTAATAATTAATGCGACTGCATTTTCTTTTTGCTCATCCAATTACCTCTAGTTATTAAAGTCACTTCTTGGCTTCAAAATGAGGGCTTCTTCCCTCACAGTCTTTTTTTTTTTTTTAATTATTTTCAGCCAGGTTGGTGGGGGCTGATTAATCCCGGTAGGGTGATGCACGGCGGGGTCGGTGCGTGTCCCCGCACCGAGCGGCACCGGCTGCCGGCACGAGGCACGCAGGGACCCGAGCAGGAACCGCTCACCAGGGAGATGGGCACTCAGGAGAGTTGCAATTTAGCAAGTTTGAGAGGGAAAAAGGCCCTCTGGGTTTGCAAAACTCATTCTGCTGCTCCGTCCCCTCTGGAAATACCATTCTGGTGTTGCTGTAAATGCGCCTCTTCGTTTCCTTCGCGAGGTCGTGGCTGCAAAGCTCATTCCCCAACCTGCCCTCAAAGGGCTTGGCCGGGAGAGTCGAGACAAAGCTGTCCTCGGAGCCTTTTGTGTCCCCCCGCGGCTGCCGAAGGACGGGAGGTGACTTGGGGTTGGGACCATGACACTGAGCACCAGCTGCGTCATTTGGGGTGGGTGGGTAGCGAGCAGCTCCATCACCGCTGCTCTGAACTGTAGTGAAACACGGCTTTGGGGAGAAGACGCAATAAGATGCTTCACCAAACCGCAGCGCATCGCCCCGACCAGCACCACCCCGCATCCTCCCAGGGGACCTGTGAGAGGACACCAAACCAACTGCCCTCATGTTAGATCCGTCCGCTGGGCAGAAAACATTTACATCAGGTTAATTTTATGGCATAAAACATTGTCAGCTGATAAGTTCTGGCTTTGAAAAGCCTCTTTAAGGTTCATGCGCTGCAGCTGATTTCAGAAACTAAATCTAGACCTTGTAAAAAAGAGGAATTGATACCATGTCTCTGGCATATAAATTTCCATAAACGAGGTATGATTTCGTAGCAAAGATGCGTGTGGCAGCACGGCACATCTGGTGAAGACCAGGAGCTGCGGACATGGCCACGGACCCCGACCATTAGCAGCTGCAGTGTTTGAACTGGGGATCAACACTGAATGAATCTTCTGTTTCTTCAGATCTTTGTGCAACATTTCCTTCTTCCCTTGGTCAGTTCAATCTGGGAGACGGGTTCCTGTAACGAACTCCCGAATGGAGGAAGCAGGAGCGGGATGAATAGCCTCTTGCAGAAATTTTTGTCTTGCCTCCCTCCTGAGCATCCTTCCCCACCAGCTTTTTATGACTTTAAAGAGTAGGAGAAAAGTTTTTGCGCTAGGCAAGCGCAAAGGTAGAAGGGACATGGGGAAGGCCAGCTCTTCTTACTGGTGCAACATCTTGTTTCCCATCTGAACTGATGGAAAAACTGAGTAACTGAGTTGCAACCTATTGTACCACCACGCTACCATGTTCTGCTTTGATGGGGAGGAAGGACAGCCCGCGCCTTTGCTGTAACCGCACGTGCTCTGCGCTTTTCACTGTTGAGGTATCCCGTGGATCAGCATCAGGACTGTTCAACTGCCTTTGTAGTGGTCTGTGTCTTCTGTCATTGCTCCGAAAGCTGTTAACAGTCGTCAGGCAGCGAGGCTGGCTGGTGGATGGTGCTGTGCTTTGGATCAGGCACGGTGCGAATGGGAAGGAAAGATCTGCCCCGCTTTGAACGGCAGAAATGCTTAAGTTGAGGTTTTCAAAACAGCTCAGCATCGAGCTCGTTCTGCTCCAGTGTCATGTTAAAATGTACACGTAGAGCTGCGTATCCCTAATTTAGGCTTTCTGGCTCTTGAATAAGCTAAACCATCGCTAATTTTAGAAATATCACTGAAGAGCTATTCTTCATCTCATTTCACGGGCAAGAATAGTAAAAGCTCAGAGCTCCAAACATGTGTTTAACTAAGCAGGAGCCAGCCCAGCGCCGCTCTTGATGGGAAAACCACATAGCCCATGGCCCCGCTGTAGGACAGGAACGCCTGTACCACACCAGTTTGTGCTGGGGAGGGGGGTTACATTCCCAGTATCCCACTGTACACAGTAAATCTACACCTGGTAAGATCAGGAATTAGGGGTTTCATTCATTCTTAAATGCAAACCTGCATGCTTCTTGGTTTTTATTTGCATGAGCAAACCTTTGTGGGAAAGACAGATGTAAAGCGGTGTCTCCATCGGTCTGTTTTCCCTTCCGCTTCATGGGTTTCCTCCTCAGAGCAGGGATGCAAAACGCAGGACTTGCCCAGGGCTCTTGAGCTGCTGGGCAAACATCTCACTGCAGGAGGGAGAGGTCCAGGGCAGGTCCTCCAGAGCCATCGGCTCCGGCTGCACCACCTCCACCAAAGCCGACTGGCGTTTCGTGCTCACTCTGCCTGAGCAAAATCATTACCAAAGTGAAAGGCACCAGTGAATCAAGTCCAGAGATCGTAAATGACTTGTCAAAAGTCACACAGCAAATCATCTGTAGATGTCCTGGTGGGACACAAGAGGTCTGGCTAGCAATACCCGGCTCCTAGCTCCTGGAGAGCTGTCTTACCTGGTCCATTCTCATTTTCTCCCCATTTTGGGGTGCTGTCAGTCCTGTTTCTCTTTCTGCATTTATCTGGGACAAATCCTAACATTCCACCACCAAGGCGAAGTCAGTTTGGGTTTAAAGGCAACCATGGGCGAAACCGGGCATGTAGGGAGCAGCTTGAGACGCTCGAGGCGAGGAGGCTGGCGGTAGACGGCAGCGTGTGCGTGTGTGTGTGTGTGTTTTCCTTACAGCTGTGCAGCTCTTTTGAACAGGCTCCCCTCTCTCTGCTCCAACACGCAGAAGTACTCCCAGTTGTGTTCACAAAAAAGCGCCTTTTACAAAGATGTTGGGCTCCGATGGCCTCGCCGCGCATAACCAGGAGTAGCTGCAAGAGGAGATTGGATTTTTCTTTTTTTGGATTTTCCTGGGTTTGTTGCATCCCCAGCGCTGCCTCAGCTCCCTCCGGTCCTTCTCCCAGCGCTGGAGCTCGGACCCAGGGGAATTTCAGCCCAAGGGCTTGCCGGTGACCATGTCACGGTTTCAAAGGCATTGCCCTCAGCGTGGCTCTCCCTGCTTGAGAGCCCCAATTAGGAAAGCCCGAGCGTGGCTTTCAGAGTGAATGTGCAGGATGTGAAAGTCCAGATTTAGACCCTGTGGTAGCACAAGGCAGAAAACAAGAGCAATGCATCTAGCATTCATCCTGGAATAAAAGATACTGGAAATGAACGAAAAAAAGTTCTTCTGAATTTTGAAAACTTCATGTTGATTTGAGCTGTTTGATTTGAGCTGTTTTCCACCTACCCATGCAGTCGTCTCCAGCTGTTGTCACTGCTTGGTTTTTGGATTCTTCTTGCAGGATGCTGTAGTGTTTATTTAAGTAGGCAAGGGCTTTTTCTGCCTTGCCCTTGAGAGACACTGGGGACTTCTAGTAATTCCCAGCCTCACTTGCAACGACAGGACTGCAAGGGGCACCGGCCCTCCTTGCTCACGGAGCTCGATGACTTCTGAGCCCTCTCCCTCCTTGTGTCTTGCAGTCCAACAAAGTTCCCGTCGTGCAGCCGTCCCACGGAGTCCACCCGCTCACCCCGCTCATCCCTTACAGCAACGACCATTTCAGCCACGGCTCCCACTCGCCCCACTTGCCCGCCGACATCAACCAGAAACAAGGTAATGGCACCGCTGGGGATCTGCGTGGTGGGAGGGGGACAGTGCTGGAGACAACTGAGATCAAGGCTGTCACCTTCCTGGTCCCAAATCAATGGGAAAAGTCAAGAGCTTTGGTCAACTGAGGTATTGCTTAGCAGTAGGAGTTTATTTAGCTTATTGGCAATGCTTTGTAATCCTGGTCAAGAGGAGTTTGATATCAAAAGTGCCAACCCTGCTGATCGAGTGTGCTCAATTCTCTGTGCAAGCTGTCCTGTAGCTTGAGACCAGACCAGAGCCTGCGAGATGATGCGTAAGAGTCAACCAGAAAATGGAAAGTAATCTTTCCTTTGACTCATACCCGAACTGTTGTCAGGTTGTCATTTTGAGAAAATAAATGCTTGAAACAGGAAATATTTTGACTAAATAGGATCGGTGTCTGATAGCTAACTGGATTGTTATGTGTGTGTGTCCGTAGCCACACGTTATGTGGTTGTCACACGGTTTGGCTCCTTGGGTTGCTGTGCGAGTCCAGGACACGTCAATTAGCTCGTGAGGCTATGGAGGAAAGTACAGTAGGTGGAGGTTAAACCCTGAACTGTGAAATATAGGTATGTGCACAGGAATTCACCCCAGCCCATCATTCTTCGTGGGTTACTGGCAAGCTGAGTGTAAAATCAAACTTTTCTCAACCTTACGTTAGTGCAACAAAATCTTTCAACAGCTCTTCAGTTTGCTCAGGCTTTTGCACAAACCTGGTCTTGATTTCATGCGAAAGCAAGCAAATTCACAGTTTTGTGTCAAACTACATTCAGGACGGGATTCAGGGTCCATCAGAGCCCAAAAATCAGTGTGAAAACGGAGGCACAAAAACAACTGTTGTGAATTGAGCAAAGGCCTCCACCCAGGAGTGATCCAAACTGTCCCGGAGACATCGGCTTTGCCAAGTTAACATCATTGCTGAAAGGATGGGGTATCGAGGATGCTCTTGGCTGGAGGACGTGCTGAATTATCCCTGGTCTGAACCCGGAGGTCACATCAGGGACTCATTCTGGACTCATCAGGGCTGATGGGGAGGATTTAGGTTCGGTATAAGAGATACCTGGGCACATCCTGGTTTTTTTCCAGCCAGCACATTGCTTGTCAACCACCAGAGCATAATAAACTCAGCATAAAAATATGAAGAGTTAACAAAATAAACCTATTAAAAGCTCAGCTAATGGCAGATTTCCGAGTCTCGAGAGGATGCATGCGGATTTCTAAGTCTCCTGGGAAGGCGACCTTCCTTCACGCTGCCTTTGCAGATGCCTTGCAGAGCTCTGCCCGCTCCGAGAGCCGTGGGCTGCCTCCAGGGACTCACTGTTAGCCTGGAAAGCCTTAAGCGATACGGGAGCAGCTCAGGCAAGGGATGAGCTGGTTATATCCCTCTGTGGAGGCTATGATCAGCAGTGGAGTAGTGCCTACGCGTTCATCTCTGCGGTGGGTCAGTAACTCTGGGAAGCTGTCCTCTGGCTGCACACCCTCAGTGCAGGCACTTTCCAGTCTCCCCTTTCCCATTTAGCCTGTACATTTATGTCGGAGGCAGGGGGAGTCTGTCCACCCCGGAGACCCCCCAGGTCCTATTTGTGGAGAGGTTCAGACCATCATCCTCAGCTAGGACCTGCCTCCCTGGTGCAGCTGTGATCAGCTTTGCATCCCCCGTCCCTACACTGCTGGGGTGAGGGTTTCCTTCCCCGTTCATTCTGGATGTGTCCCATCTCTATTTTCATCACTGAAATATCTCCCATTATCACCTAGTGTAAGCGCTTGAGAGTCACCGTCGTACTCATTCTCACAGCATCCCTTTAAAGTATTTCACAGTAGCCCAAGGACACGCAGACAAGGAAATACAAGCAGGATCTTCTGAGTCAGTGGCTGGTGCCCCAACCACTGGGCCAGCGAGAATAACTTGTGCTCTGGCTTACGCAACTTATATTGTTGGAGGTCCAAATCTCAGGAAATCCTGGCAGCTGCCTAACACGGATGCTGGTTTTGTTTGACCTTCAGGGGGCTGTGCGTCCCACTTGAGCACAGCTGTAAGTAAATCTCGTACTAAGTTATATATTCCTTTCAGTTCAGTTACATATTTATTTTAGCTAACTCCTAATAAGATGCTTGGAATCTGCTGGTGTCATTCCTGATTAATAATTTATCATTAATACACCTAGGAGAATAATCCAGACTTCTGAGTTTGCTTGTGACTAATCACCAGTTTAGTAAATGTATTTATTGCCCAGGAGAGCTGCTGGACAGCCTCTGTACACCATTTTTTGTCTGAGGCTCATTAGCAGTCAGTGGCGAGCTGGTGCTTTACATTGCCAAGTCCTGCAGACTTAGCTGGGTGCAGAGGTGATGCAGCGGGTATCCGTCTGCTCCCGGGGACCGGGCTCTGCGTTACACGATGCTGCGGCAGAGCTCAGCCCCAGCTCCCCTTTTTCCAGTCTGGGGGTCAGCTGGAGGCTGCTTTTGCCAGCAGTTGTCTGAGTCCCACCCGCGGCCCCGGGCTCCGCGGGCTGTTTTCAAGTCCGGATAGAAAGGGAGAGATGCTGCGGCTGTCTCCTCTGGCCATGCCGCCCGTGCCAGCGGCTTTGAAGATCACGCAGGGATTCCCCGTGCGAAGGGTGAATTCCCACCTGGCACCATACCCCCCTCCGCCGTTCCTTGGCACCCACAGAGCCCACGGAATGATTGCTTTGAACGGGGACTCAAATTGTTTAAAATCGAGATAGTAGTAATACCCGCTGGAGCATCCCCGCTGGCCGCTCATGGGGGGTCCCAGGGATGACTGTTGGGAAGGGGGTGTAGGAATGGCTTTGACCATCGGCTGTGCACCTGAACAGGATCTCTGGGAAGGGCAGAGGGATGTCCGGAGTCCATCAAATCCTTCCCAAAGCAAATTGCTGCTTGGCCGCAGGGGGCACGGAGCAGGGGTGATGCTTGTGCAGGAGCAAGCTGTCTTCCCCACCCCGTTACACGGGTGTTTGTGATTCTGCAGCAACGTGGACGACCCACCACATCCCCACAGAGAGAACCACAGCAACAAAAAGGGCTGTTATAATATCCTGCCACTTGCAGACAGCTATTTCACGTATATTCCCAGCTGCCCACAAGTGCCCGTAGATGGAGCAGCCAGGGGGTCGGGAGCGGTCCGGGTCAGCCGGGAAGCGCGGTGCTGGGTCCGACTCATCTCCTTCTCTCTTCTCCCAGGAGTGCACCGTCCTTCCCAGACCTCAGACATCCCCGGTTTCTACCCCCTCCCTCCCGGTGGAGTCGGACAGATCACGCCGTCGATGGGATGGTGAGTGTGGAGTGCTCGGCCCCACGTGGGCTCGCCCGGCCGCTCCGTGCAGGGGACGGTTTATTGAGCAAACCGCGTGCAGCCGTTCGCCGTAACCTCCGCGGCGCTTTCCCCTGGCTTCATCCCTTCTGCGCGCTGTGTGACGGGGAGGAGGATTTAGCCCTGTTTTAGAGATGGGGAGCAGATCCGCGGAGAGGCTGAAGGCTTTGTCCTGGCTTGGCCATCCCTGGAGTGAGGTTACAACCTGCCCGATGCAAAACCTCCTCCTGCCTTACATCTAGCTGCCTGTGCAGGTTAGGAAACCCAGGGAGAGCTTTCTACCCACCTCTCCTAATCACAAGAAAAGCTTCTTGTTTTGAGTAGGAGGTAATTTTCTCCCTCGCTGGGGTTTTCGGCACAAACAGTGCTTTCCCTGAGCGTGCTGCCGGTGTGGCGTAATCCAGCGGGATGCTCCATCTGCCCGGCCACTTGGGATCTGACATGCAGGGAAAAAATACACCGTGGCAGAGACCTGCCCCAGCAAACAACCCCGGTATCCGCAGCTTGGCTGCGGCACAGCCGGCTCGGCAGCACCCGCTGCCCCAGGGGGGACGGGGAAAGAGGGTCCGTGAGCTGGAGCACTCCCAAAAAGTCCCTCCTGCGTGGTCCAGCCCCGAGGAGCATCCCACAAAGCACAGTCCGTTGGGAAACCTGCCCCAGGGACACGAGTTAAAAATACACCGGTGTGTGCTCCGTGGTCATTGCCGCTGGCTTTTGTCACCGTGATGCACACCGAGGGAGCAGGTCTGGCGGGCGGTGCCGTGTGGGCATCGTCACTCTTCAGATTAATTTTTAATGCTGGTCGGTGACGCAGGGACCTTGCAGAGGCTCGCGGGGAGGCTGGTGGCTGCAGGTGGCAGGTCGGGACGGGGGGACAGTGCAGGGAAGGCAATCGCGGGGGCAGGCGGCCAGACCCTCCCTGGTGCCGGCTGATAAAACCCCAGCAAAGCCCAGCGGAGACTCCAGGTACAAGAAGGTATTGCAAAATGGGAGAGGCGAAGCATATTAAAACACAAAGTAAAATGTTAGCTTTTTGTTTATGAATTTCATGTTCCAGATATTTAACCACAAGGAAACAGAGGCTAAGGCCTTTGATACAGAGTTTGGCTTCAAAGAGATTACATTTTGCCTTCTGTGCTAAATCTGCTACTCTTGGGCGATGATTTAACTCCTCATATGATGTGATTCATCCTCAGGAAAAACAAGTACTGGGGTGACTGTGCTATAACATGAAAGAAATAGTTGGGGGTGAGAAAGGAACCTGTTTGCCAAATGCAAGGTCCACTCTTGGGGTGGGATGCTGTTAAGGGCAGCCCTGGATGTGCGGATGGGGGAAAAGTCTGGTTTGCATGAGGTTTTGTCGTTCGGTTGGTGGCAGAGGGAGTTTGCATTGCCGAGAGCTGCTCCAGCATCTGCGGGGTTTGGCATCTTCAAGCAAACCTCGTCAGACACATTCAGTAGTGACTAATAGAGCAGATACGGTAAAGCAACAAACGGCCTGACGGAGCAGAGAGCAGCACCTCGAAATGCGTGTGTCTAATAGAGCCTTTGCTCATCCATTTGCCTGCCCAAAATTTATGGAAAGAGCCCCAAAACCTCTCCCAAAGTGCCCAGTCCTCAGGCGAGGCTCAGCACGTCGGTGCGGGTGGGTGCAGAAGCGGCAGCGTCGACCCCGTGCAGGAGGCAGCGGGCAGCAGGGGCTGCGTGCCGGGGATGCCCATGCCGGGGATGCC
>NW_009221589.1:0-565 GCF_000690835.1 Fulmarus glacialis
GAGTGAGGTCATCTTCACTGAAGGTCTCCTGAATCCCCAGGGAAAACCAGGTAACCATGAAGGTTCTTCCCTTCTTCAGCGATTCAAAGATGATTCCGTTTTTGCATCTCTACACTCCAGGCTTAAAAGAAAATAATCACCCCCTCCTCCTCAAGCGCCCCCCTGCCCAACCCAACCAATGAATCACCCGCCATCAGATAGCAGGTCTGACATCCTTGTCAAGAGACCCTGGGTGGTGCCTTGCTTTCTTCCATTCTTTCCACCCTTGTTTCCTCATCACCATGGCAATGTCCCTTCCTGATTCATACTTTTGTTTCCCTGCTGATTCATGAAGACTTCATGACCACAGCATAAGTCTTGGGTGGATGATATCTGTCCTTCTGCTGTGGCACGCTGTGTAATTCCTTTCATTAACTTGTTCTGTATCAAGCAAGGAGAGCGCCTTTCTGAAGAGGAAGGGAAGTTCTCGTCTCTGACCGAGTTCTGGCTGGGGACCCTGAACGTGGAGAATATGAGAATGGCTGCCTACCAGACCGTATACCAGAGAATACCTGCATGCCATAAT
>NW_009221590.1:0-4313 GCF_000690835.1 Fulmarus glacialis
GGCGGCCATCCGGAGCAGAGCCGGCACCCGCGAGCAGCCGCCTCCCACAACGCCCGCCCCGAGCCCAGCCGCGCTCGCAACAAGACGGCTCTGCCTGATTTTGCCCGATTTCAATTCATCTGGCAATTTCGCACTGCAACACTGGGAGCCAGAAAAGAGAGTTGTAAAACCACCTCCCGCCGGAGCTGATCCGCAAGCGTGCGGGAGAGGTCACCGTGAGCCGCGACGATGCACAGAACGGACGGCGCACGCAGCTACACGTGACACCAGGCCAGACTTCATTACCACTGACGTGCGTTGGCAGCCCTGGTGTTTCAGGAACACGAAGTGCGTGATTTCATGGAATTTTTCATGCGTTAGCATCCAGTCCGTAAAGAAAAACATTAAACAGCTTTAAAAAACTCAGCTCTTCATGTGAACATCACAGGAGAGATACAGAAACGTTCTCTTCCCTATGAAGTGAACAGCTTAATAACACATAACAGATGGGCCACATTTGGATCCATCTATCATAAATACAATATTCACCATTTGGAATAAAACGAGCAGTGCAGCTCTCCATTGTCCCTACTTGGAGGGGTTTTGTTCATTACATAAGCAGAAACCAAGTGGCTGTGGAAGGAGAGCAGAAGATTCTATGATTCCATGAAGATGACAGCGCATCTTGACGATAATACCAAACTGAATGGAGAAGTGGACACTTCAGAAGGGAGAGCCACCCTGCAGGAAGACCTGGATAGGCTGGAGGAGCGGGCTAACAAGAACCTTATGAAGTCCAACAAAGACAAGCGTAAGGTTTTGCACCTGGGAAAACATAATCCAGGAGTGCAGCACAGGCTGGGATGTACCCAGCTGGGGAGCAGCCGTGGAAAGGGACCGGGGGTTCCTGGTGGACAAGCTCAGTATGAGTGAGCAGTGTGCTGCTTTGGCAAAGAAAGCCAACAGGATGCTGGGTTGCATCAACAGGCGCATCACCAGCAGAGATAAAGAAGTCATTATCCTACTCTACTCAGCGCTTCTCAGGCCACACCTGGAGTACTGTGTTCAGTTTTGGTCCCTGCTATGCAAAAAAGATGTGGGCAAACTGGAGAGGGTCCAGAGAAGGGCCACAAAGATGATCCAAGGACTGGGAAGCCTGCCACATGAGAAAAGGCTGAGAGAACTGGGTTTGTTCAGCCTTGAGAAAAGAAGGCTTAGGGGAGACCTTACCACCATGTTCCAGCATTTAAAGGGTGGCTACAAAGAAGATGGAGACTCCCTTTTTACAAGGAGTCACATGGAAAAGAGGAGGATAATGGGTACAAGTTACTCCTGGGGAGATTCCAACCAGACACAAGAGGAAAATTTTTCACGATGAGAACAATCAGCCATTGGAATAATCTCCCCCTCCCAACACTGGACACTTTTAAGATTCAGCTGGACAGTGTGCTGGGCCATCTTGTCTAGACCATGCTTTTGCCAAGAAAGGTTGGACCAGACGATCCTTGAGGTCCTTCCAGCCTGGGATTCTATGATTCTATGATCTTCCACAACAACGGGGTGACTCTCGTAACCGCTTTGCAAGGGCCTCATGCCATTCATGCGCATGGAAATCAAAACATGGTCCTGCAAACCCTCCGGAGCAAAGACATTTTCTCCTGTGGGCAGCACCACTAGAAGGAGTAAGACTGTCGGCCTAATTCACTGCTCAAAGAAAGGGCGGTAACTTCGGAAGGGTTGCTTTTCCTGCATGTATTTTGCTACACAAACCCCAGAACAGCTACAAAAATAAGCAATAATTAAATTGCAACCTAATCTGTTGTCTTTATTTATGATAAATTATGAATTACTGTATTATGGACACTCATTAAATTCAGAAGGCTGCTAAATAAAATATACCAATATTCATAACTCCCTGATCCAATGCCCACATAATTTAATAACAGTCTCGCATGACTTCAGTGAGGCCAGCAGCAGGCTGTGCTTGGTGGATTCAAGTCCTGTTGGGAGTAGGCGCAGAAAGGAGTATAAATCTAAACTAGGGATGTGATGACTCAGACAAGACCGTTAGAATGAGGCAGACGATAAAAATACCCAAAAGACGTAAGGCAAATCTTAAAAACACTAATTTGGTTCTAAACCAGCAAGGTTTGGCCATTTTTTATTGCTTGTTGCCTAACCAAACTCTGCAATGAGATGTGAACAAGGTTAGGGGCAAGCCGGCTGGCAGGGACCCCAACCCGCACGGCTCCCCGAGCTCGGGGGGCTCTTCACACCAGCCCCCCCACGCAAGGGGCTGCTGCAACACTGCGGGAGGGACAGAGACGGCACCATGGCTGTGCCCCCTCCCTCGGCTCTGCAGCCTCCCACCGTCACCCTCACCGCACCCCTTCGGTGACACAGCTTGCTCCAGGGCTGATAGGAAAACGTTGGCAGGGGAAGAACAGCAAACCCACAGAAAGGTCTGGTGCGCTGGTACCCCCAGAAAGCACAGACGGATTGATCGGCTCCGTACCAAGCTGGGAACAAGCCGCCACAGCTCGCTCTGCGGCTGTGACTTCTTTCACAGCAGATGTGTGCAGAAAGCTAACGCGAACGCTTTTCACTTTCCAAATTAAATCCCTCCAAGGACAGACATTAATTTCTTTCAAGCTTCAGTTCTGCAGCAGAACTGAAGCTATTTATCTTATTATTTTAAAAAGCAAATTTTTGTTAGGAAACTGGAGATTTGCCTCTTTCAGAAGTAAGGATTTTCTCTCTGTAATTGCCATTAAGTAATGGACACTCATTTAATTAAAGACTCTCTGTAATTTGACAAGAATCTCTAGAAATAATTTCTCCCTCGAATTACCTCCTTGAGAGGTTTTCTGACAAGACGTAATTGAGAGAGCGACCTTCACCGGGAGCTGGGGGGAGTTCACAGAGCCCGGCCGGGAGCCCCAGGGGATAAGGGCTGCTCCGCTCGGTGCCAACCGGGGGGTATTTGAAATGCGGTCAGTGGGCTATTAAGCTCCCCTTAATCACCCTGGAGTCCCAAAGTATTTTTCAGAAAGAAATTCAAACACGTGGCTTAATTTGTCCTCATCTCTGTCAATGGCCCGAGCGAGGGGAAGAAAGGAAACTGTTGCCCGAGAGCTTTTGAAAATCCTGTTCTTAATTAATAGTGTCAAACGTGTGCTGCACATTTCAATGATATTTTGAAAGACGCGTACATTGTAAGCAATTCCTTGTTAACTAATTATGAAATGCAAAGCCATTGCCAATTTACCATCGCAAGACAATGTTACAGCTGCTTTGATATCGACACAATAGGCTCAGACTTTAAAACAGATCCTTCAAAGGCAGTAAGTGATTAGCAGGAAAATCAGGCCCTTTTCATGGTAAGTGACAATCGAAGATACCCACTGTTTTGAACAGAGAACTCACTCCGAGACTTAAATATTGTATTTCTGCTGTAATATCTGAAGCTGCTAACTCAAAATAAATGAAGACATAGAAGTGGTTTTCTCTCTTCTGTTTTTCCCTTATTTTTCAGTTTCCCTAGCTCACGTCCCAAAGGTTCACCCAGTTGCTCTCAGTGACGTCTCTGCACAGCATCTGCTTCTTCCTTGCACGTAGGCTGCAAAAAATGAACACGAAAATATACACATGGAAAGTTCTGCTCCAGCTGACTTCAGCTTCAGTGACTAGGCTTCAGCGTGACAGTGTATCTTTAATAACCGCATCTCGCATTAGCAGAACATCTTTGTTTACGCCAAACATACCACATAACATTCAGCAGTATAGGAGGAAGAAGGATCGTAATTAAATCTGTACTGTAATTGTCAAAACAAACAAGCAACATTTATTTTGCTCATTTGCTGATATGGATTCACAGTGGAAACAGAAAAATGAACATGTTGGGTGGTGGATGGAAGTGGATGGAAGAAGAGGTTGCGAAGTTGGGCAATGAGCGACAGACGGACATTAGGACGCGGGCAGCCGTCGGCGGAGGCGCGGGCAGGGGAGCCGAAGGAAGCGCCTCTTGCAAGAGGCGATTATGCCTGAGATGGAACAGCCCCAGCACGGAGCTGCGCGTGGTTACAACCAGAAAACGCAGAGAGAACAGAGCAAGCCACCCCACGCCCTTGCTCCAGTCCCTGAAAGAGCTTTCCTCTCACTTGCTTTTAATTAACCACCAGTAATTAGCATCACCCAAGCAGCCTCAGCAGAGTGCCTCTTAGTGGCTTTTCGCTACCTTCCAAATGCAGTGCTTTTTAATTACAGGCTGATCCTGGCCAGGCCGGCGGGTCCGCGCGTCTCCAGCACCAAACCCCCCTCCGCGGCGCCAACCC
>NW_009221591.1:0-28713 GCF_000690835.1 Fulmarus glacialis
CTGCATGGGGTTGTTGTGGCTGAAGTGCCCCCTACTCTAAACTCTACCTTACGTTTCTTTTACCTTAGATATTGATATAGTTAACATTATTTATGTATTTATGCTGGCAATACTTTTGTGAGGTAGGAAAGTGCTGTTATTTCCATTTTACATGTCATTTCAATCCAGCCGGAGCAGGACACAGGAGCTGTATCCTAGCCCTCAATAACATAACAATACAACCATAGCTTGTGAATTAAAAATATCAGCGACTTGCCCAGAATTTAAAAGTGTAAGTTCAGCGTATGTTCTTTTTAATAGCAAAATAAGCAATGATTGTATTATTCACATAGAGAAAGGATGCTCCATTTTTTAATCTAAATGAAGCAATTATAGTTTGCGGCCTGCCACACCACAACATGCAGACTGCAGGCAGCTTGCTTCAGAACTGCTGCTTGTTGAACATTACGTGAAGCCTCACAAATACCCACTGAGAAAACCACTTACACACAAGAAAGACCCCCAGAAACAAGGTATTTGAGGGGTACATACTGAACAATACTTTCCTTACACCAAAGGAACACTAAGTTTTTGTAGCATAATAAATGTAAGATGTCCACAACTACAACACAGTGTACCTGTTAAAGGAATACTATGTTACACAGCATATACTCACCAGTAATAAAGGTTCTATCCAAACAAACAAATTCTGCTACCTTAGTCAAAAAGGTAACTTTTTGTCATACTAAAAATGTCCAGCTTTAAAGACATGTTAATTCTAGAGAGGAAGAGTTCCTTCTTGCCTTACCTTCAATTTTTTTTGCCCCAAACAGTTAAAGCATATACATCGTATCTAGAAACTAGTATAAAAGCAATCCTGTACAGATCTCTAATTTATTAATATAGCAGGCAAAATTGAAAAGCATTTAACAAGTGACTCTCCTTACCTTCAGCACAGCAATGAATGGTACAAAATTAGCTCTCTGAAGACCATTTTTATAGAGATCTGAAAGAAAGGAAATCAGTACCATTTTGCTACTTAGTCTTAATAACAATGTCAGCTTGTCTTTCAGTCTGGCAAATAAAACTTCGTGTTGCTAGAGAGAGGAGGAACAAAAGGCAGAAAAGGAGAGCTGAAATTGATTTCTCTTCTTTTGCTGTATGAAAATTCAATACATTCTTAAGGAAGAAAGGAACATCCTGAGAAAGTCTGAAAAAGGCAAGGAGTGAAAGATGACTTAAATCTCTAACAACATATAATTGATTTTAGCAGAAGAAATAAAATCAGCATCTGTTTTGAAGTAAGGATATAAAAAAGGATTTGTAATGCTGAGTATACATTGGTATGATTATAAGGCCAAAACCATGCAACTGCTAAGCCCCAAGTACTTGGCAGAGGGGAAAAACCCGAAGTAAACTGAAAATAGACTATTTACAAAGTTTACAAAGTTAGTATCATTCTCATTCAGTGTACTGTGGTACACTTTATCTTCTAGCAATTCTACCAGGTACACTCCCTTTTCCAAAGCCAAAAAAAACCAAAAGAAAATTAAACGAATATGTAAACTTATGCAAAGTTGCTAAAAATATGACTGAATTAAAAAAAAAATTAGAATGTTATGTTACAAAATGCAAATATGCACTCAAAGAAAAGACAAATTATAAAAACAAACTGCAAAGCAGCATTTTATATCTTATTTATCTCTATATTTTATACAGCATAAAGTTCTCTTCTCTGGAAACTATCTGACTGCCCAACATGTTAACTGAAAATGTTATCACTTAAACTGTACGATGGGCTGCTCTTTTTCATTAATATTAGGAAGCTTTATAAAAAGGCAGTACAGCACCTATGACTGACAGGAGGAATAAATAAGAGAATACAGACACCTGGTGAAGGTGTCACCAAAATTCCCTGCGAAGACCATGCCAGGTTACTAATACCACCTATATTCCCCATAATGCCTAAAGGCTACAACTAGGCTAAAGCTTTTATACTCTACCAACAACTCATGATGAACAGAAGATACAGTATGCATGAGAAACCAACAGGACACCTACAAAATGGTTTTCACAAAATTGGATGCGTACACAGAAACATTTAAGAAAATTATCAGTGAAGGTGATTCCGCACCCTAACTACTAACAAAGTTCTATGAAGCCATGTATCATTCTCATTCCTAACTCTGCAAATCACGATAGCTATACATTTATTAAAACAGCAACCAATTGCATATTTACTTGCAAAAATTAATGAACATGTAACAGTACTGTAAGACAGCTACTTCTGTTAGTTCTGCTAGTTAATAAGACTGTGAGTTTTGTTTTATGTCTCTGTTTTGTGGGCATGAGAAAAACAACCAGTAATTTTGACGGAGAAATGAAGCCAGGATTCCACAAACACTGCACCTCAGTATTTCCTCTCATATTCCCCTGGGACAGAAGCTTGATGTGGTTAAGCGTATCACTAATGGTCAGCAGCTGAGTACATCTGCTCTCTAATGAAAAAGCCGCTTTTCCCCTTTGTATCCACAAGAAACAAATCTCTCAATTCAGTCTTAAATCTTGACGCAGCAGACTACACTAACCCAACTCTCCTGCAGGAGGATTTCAGACATACAGTGTGACCATGCAGGAGTAGTGAGAAGGGAAGAAGAGACAGGCATTGACCAACATCTGGACTGCAACACAGCTCAGTTCTGGGGACGCTGTTCTTGACATTCTCTGTGGGGTAGGTAGTACAAGTGGATGTCTTTCAGGTTCACACAGTGACTTAATATGTATTAAAAAATCCCATACGACGATAATGGTCACAAATTGACATCTCAATTTAAGATGTGGGATACAATCCCCAAGTTACGACGAAAATCTCTCCTGAACTTTAAAGAGTAGTGCTTCAAAAAACACAAGGATGGTTCCCAACTGAGTAAGCGTCCAGTTTATCTGTAGTTAACCCAACTACAGTAGTGATTATTTCATCTTGTCTGCTCAAACAAGGAAAATAAACCAATAGGAAATTATGTCCCCCTCTAGTAAAAACATTTGAATGTTCTCTTCTCTCTTTTTTTTTCTTTTTTTTTTTTTCTTTCTAGGAACAAGTGCATTGTACATCTTTGGTGATTCTCTTTTACTCAATTAATTTGGATAGAAAAATTAACTGGCAGTTACAGTTAATACTCTAACTCTTCAGTATTTTTTGCAAACATTTGAAATTAATCAAAGTGTCATAAGAGTTGCATAGAAATTATGCATTATGCTAACTGCTAATGCTACACTACAACAAATATTTTTCTCCTGTACAAAAAATTACAATTACTGCTTGGTTAAAACCCATACAGATTTGGGGACTTTGTAGAAGGATCTATCTAGCTAGTCACTCTCTATCTAAAAATATTGTTAGAAATGGAAACAACTCTCCACCTAAGTAATTCCCAATGAGTGACCTCAAACCAGGCTGTGAGAATGGCATCTTGATGAGGGGTTCTCCTTTGAGCTGGTGGATCAAGTCTGTAAACTTCCGAGTTAGAAACCGGGAAGGAAGGTACTCTCATTTCCCCTCTCTTCTGCAGAATATGATCTTTTCCTACCCTGGAATACATCCAAAACAGAGGCAATATTTCACCCCTCCTCAAGTCCCCTGTACCCAAATACCCTCCCACTGGTTTGAATAGAGTAGAGAAGATCAGAAAACACAGAAGGATTTGGGGGGGGTGGAGGGAGGAACACCTTGAGTTTGAGAGGAGAGAGGAGTAAGACTTAATGAAAAACCTTTCTTCCTTAAGAACACAAAAAACGGGACAAATCGGAATCTCTCAGATTCTTGAAGACTAGAGAGTTTATTAGTATTAAATACTACATGATTTTAATACGATTGTTTTGTAAGATACTGAGATTCATTGTATTTGGATAATACTAGTAGCATGTTTGCTTTTACCTTCTGGCGGCCTGTTAGATGTTGCCACAACGACAACCCCATTTTGGAACAGATTTTCAAAAAGCTGCTTCAGAATCATGGCATCAGCAATGTCAGTGACCTGTAGAAGACAACACATTTGTTTTATCTTGCTTTCAGCTTCTGCTGCAATAGATCTGCAAGTGGCTTTGTAGCTAGGAAAAATGCTTGTTAGTGAAAGCCATGGAGAAAGATTCTAATTATTGCCTGGTGAGAAAAAAATAAAAGGGATAATTAATAAGCAGTGAATGTACCACAGTCTTTCAAAACTTGCCCACTCTTTATTGCGGAACTCCACCATTTCTTTACCAATTGCTAAATGATTCCGTGTTAACTTCTATTATAAAACTACAGGTGGGAGACACAGAAAACAGACCTAAACATTTAAGAGGCCTAATTAGTTAGAAACAACATGAAAAAAACAGAAGACAGAAAGAAAATACACACCGGCTGTTTTACATTTCTATTACCTTTGAAGCAAAGGTTTGCAGAGGTGAATTTAAATGGTCATGGGACTTCAGAAATAAAGACAAGTAGCCAACTATACATAATCAGCTGCTGTTGAAAATAGAATGATATGACATAGATACTATTGTGTGATTGTTGCAAAAAACAATTCAACAGATGGCCCATCACAAAAATAAGCAATTTCATTGTTCTTTTTAAGTGCCTTCTATTACTGTCCATGAATAATCAAAAGGCACGGCAGTCACTTCCAGCACAGTCAGCCTCTTCTAACCTTCAGGCACAAAACACGAATAAAAAATAAAAATGGGTGGGACAAGTGATACTGGGGAGGGGGGAGCGGAGAGAAGACTAAAAAATAAGCCATAAAGTAAAATTTATTTAAATATCTAAGTTTAGCTTAATGAACTTGCTTTACAGCACCAAGAAATAAAAGGAAACAGAAACCACTCTGTACAAATGAAAAAATGTAATAAATTTTTCTGAAAAAAGCCCATTGTGACAACAGCAATTTATATTTTACAGTTCACCAGCTGAGATCACCAATCCTAATAAATAAACCATCTTTACTATCGTCACACTTGTTTCTCCTGCATTCCCTTTGATTATTATATAGACACTTGTTGCATTTTTACTTACCAAAACAGACCCCAATTCTGAGGAAATAAAAAAGTGGTGGCATGCTTAGAGTTATACATACTCATTACACAACAGATTGACAGATTGCTATGCTTTCACCAGTTTAGATGTATATGTTGTGATAGTAATACATCTACAGAAAGACTTTAACCAGCATAATTTTTTTCCACACCCCACCACCATCCCACCCTTATCATCCCCCCATTAATAAATAACCTTTCTGGGCAGCAAAAAAATTTAATTCTACACTAGAGACAGTAAAAGACCCAGGTTACATTTCTGACAGCTAGTTTGGAAGCAATAATGTTCATAAGGAACCGTACATGAACACCAGTTTCCTTCTTCCACAGATTTCATCTTCATTCTATGGAATGCATTAATATGGAAATTTGTTTCCTTTTTCAAAAACAAACTTCTACACAATCAGTAACACATCCCTCAGATTTGCACATCCCTGATCATTAAGATCCAATATTGCATAAAGCATGTAGTAATTCACTATTGTACTATACGTCTAATATATCTGCTTATGCACCCACCTATCGACAATATATTTCTTCTGAATACTAAAATTTACAAACTTTCCCTGTTCCTAAAAAACAAGACACACAAGGAATCATTATATAGGTGCATTTTAGGGGTAACTGAATTTCTTGTATCGCAAAGCAAACCTAATAGCCAAGTTTTTAAAATGTATTATATAAATCATGTTGTTACAAACTTTTTTGTTTAAAAATACTATAAGGCATGCTACCTTTAGAAAACAGGGAGGGAAAGAATATTAATGCTCACATAAAAGAAAACAATTAATAACATTCTCTTACTAATAAGAACCGTTATTTGATGCGGAATTCTGATGGTTTCAACTCCATTACAAAAAAAATAACTCTGGAAAGTTCTGTCAAAAAGCAAGAGCCGTTTTGAGAACTGAGATGCAAATATGAGCTCTTTTTATCTAATACAGCTTGGGAAAGACAGAAAACTTCTATAAGGTAAAGCAGGTAGAAGACAGTAACTATAGCACTGTCATTTCTCATGTTTTTTACTGTATCCAGCATTCATTGCCACAGGGAACAAAAGCAAAGGCCACAAATTACCAATAAGGAGAGCCTACTAATGGAGAGAATGGAGAAATTTCATTAGCATTTAAGAGAAAAGATTTTTATGACCTAGTGCTGCTTTCCATTATGACTCACATTAAAAAAAGAAAAGAAAAAAGAAAAAAAAGAAAAAACACTAGACTCATAGTTAATTTACATGTGTAAGTGCCTGAGACTCAGTCATCCACTGATTGGTACAGTTCCACGTAATGAATGACAAACATAAGCATGTATTATCAGTAATTAGTATTAGCACAAAAATAAGAGCCTAATTTTTATTAGAGGCTTTTAATAGCATTCAGGTTAGTAAAAACTCCTTAAATTGTAGTTTGCTTTAAGTCCAAGTCGTACCAATGGCATATATAAAGACTAACACTGTATGATCATCCAGCTTACCAAGAAGCAGGGATTCTGTTTTCATTATCAATACTAACTAACATAGCTTACAGTCACATGCCAAAATTAGAGCTTCTAATTACCTGTGTGTAGTTATTTGATCACTAAACACTAACTAGTCTCTTTTTATTGGCCAACCTCTGTGTTCTGAAACATCAAAATTATAATTACAAATGGCTTAATTCTAGGGTTTTTTCCTTCAAAATGAGGACACATTTTTAGAATGGCTTAAGACTTTTGTGATTTAAAAAAAAAAAAAAAAAAGACTTTAATATTTACAGTAAACTGTATGACAAAGATCAGTAAGAAGTAGCAATGCTTTAATAACCTGAGAGCCTGTGGCTCAGGCAAATGCTGATGAAAAACCTGCTTCAGAATGGACAAACTCAGAAGCTTAGTGCCATCACTAAGGTCCTGGCTATCACACAGTATTGTGCAATAGTGACATAGTAGTTATTTTGTTTAATATGACAGTATTTTGGAACACAAAAAATTACTTTTGAAAGTACTGAAATATTTTTCTACATCAATTAGTCAACTCTCCACTTATTCTGCAGTTCTCTAGGCTTTGCAAGAAGATTCTGTTCAGAGTACTTGAGAGTTTTGCTTTAGCCCACTCTCAGAGGAATGTGCAACCTCAGCAATGCTTTTGTCTTTTGAAGTTCTGCATTTGGTTTCCTCTGAAATATGAGCATTAACAATACCTTTTGCTGTTCCTGCTACAATATCACTTATCCGTGTGTCTGATCTTAAGATAAATAAATAATTTCAGCTTATTCTCCTTTTTTCCCCAATAGGTATTTGAAGCAACCTGAAGTGTTTCAAGCAAATCTCAATAGTTTTCTGATGTTTCCTCCACACACAAGTATTTGGCCAAAGTAGTATAGACCTAACTTGACTTCCCACCTGTCAAAACAGACAGTAGCTTTGTCTGCAAGTCAGAGCAGTATATGTTCTAAGTCTCCACCTCTTTCCAGTTTTATTTTAATCTAGCAATTCTTTAAATATGAGTGAATCAGACTGCAGTGAAATCTAGCCATTATCTCCACTGGGGAAATGAGCTGCAAACATCCTGAATTAGATATGGCTCCTTATTATCAATGTTAATTTTGTCACCATGTGAGCGGCTCTTTCAGTCACTGCACTACTTTATGACTATTTAAGCTGAAGGTTTCTTATCCCAAATTCAGTGCCTTCTGCAAAATTTCAGAAAGCTGGGACTTAAGAAAGTTTCAGTAGGCAAAGCCTGCGTAGCTTCCCATGCTACAGAAAATCAGTCAAGAAATCCACCTGTTCAGAAATCTGTGAATTTAGAACATTAGTACACCCAGAACAAGTAGATTTTTAAAATTCACATAAAAATGCAAAGTGTTAGATACACATTTTAAAGTATAGTTCTTGCATTACTTTCCCAACTGTGACTCACGGGAAAAAACAGGTGATTTTTACAACTGAAGTGATTGATGTACCTCAGGCAAGTCAGCAGGGGGAGCAGGTAATCAATTTGGAAACAAAAAATACCAGAGTTTCTCCCCTTAAAATGTGGAAACATGACAGACAGTCTGGAAACACAGCAACATGATGAAAGCAGTGGGCATTTATACAGAAAAGCAGATATTTACACTAATACACGGTACAACAAAGATGCCTCTTTCTACCATTTGAGCATTTGATGTCATGACAGTTAACACTCCTTCCTGCCCTCTCCAAACCTTTCCATTTCTTCATAGTGTAAATACAACTGGCTCTGTATTTAGATTTTATACTGCAAGTTTTGGAAGCCCAGCATTCATATTCACTAGAAAAAGCACAATTTAAATGATCAAACAGCAGCAATTGCAATGACCCCACACATTTGAAACCATAGATCAAAAGACTACCCCTTGTCAAAAAAATGCAAGAGTAACTTAAAACAAGAACACCTACTACTTTACAGCTACAAAAATCCCCTTCAGAGGAGTTGATCATAAACCGGTTATTTTCTCAGGCACGCAGGCTTGTGAAATAATAGGTAGGAGATATAAATTGCTCTATCCATTTCAGTAATGTATTAACTTAACAGCATAACACAATCTACAATCAATAGATGATTCTTTCACTATTGGTGATTTGAGAACTAACACAGATCTGTTCTTATCTTGCTCTGCATTTTCTCTCTGAATTAAAAAAATCTCAGTTGATTAGAGCTGCCAAATATCTCTAGCCTCTCTCCTAAAAATTTTTATAAAGCAATTCTACACTTAAATTTGTGTCATGCCCTTAAAGCAAAATTCACAAGCTGTGTAAAACAAATGAAACCAAGTTAGCTTGGGCAAAGATCATTTTATGAGTTTATTTTTAATTTTCACATTTAATTCAATAAAAGTTTCTTAAAATGTTAGTTACGTTGATATAATCTGGCACTGCCATGCCAAAGGCTCCAGTAGCTCTAGGAAAGAATTTAGGTTGAATTTGACATGTTATTTCCATGTCCGTAATCACACTGAGATGATTTTATTGCATTATATGAACTACAGCAAAGACCAGGCATGCCAAGCAAGTATCAGGCGACTACTCTCCTGGGCACTGTACAGACTCAGTACAGGATGACGGTCCCTGCTCTGAAGTACCCATGAGCCTCTCGCCAAACTCTAATATCCCCTTGTAAGACCAGTAACTAGACTGGTAAATGAAAGCACTATAAGGGGACTTAAACTGCCAACTTGCATCTTATCTCCTGGAAAAAAAAACCAACCACCATCTTCGAAACTGTGAAATGACTTCTACTCTTCAACTTCTACAGTTCACTGCTGGCCAGTGATTCAAATACCATATTAGCAATAACAAGTGTCATATTCAAGTTTCCCTTGAAGCGAAGGAGTAATCTCTGACTTCTTACCTGAAATTCATCAAAACATAAGAGAGCAGCCTCTTCGCTTATTTCCTCTGCTACTGGTGCAATTGGGTCATATGATTTGGCCATAAATCCTGCCTTTCTTTTTGGCAAGCTCTGCTTAAGGCGATGTATTCCTGGGTTGATAAAACAGAAAAGAGCAAATATTTCTTATTCCTTTTTCTAAGATAGGGAGAACAAAATTATTTAGCTACCAAATAAAAAGAAACCCAGTCCAGTAAAAATAAGAAAGCTTCAAATTTAGTCCAATTTCAAGAGGGCAAAACAGTTTTCAACCACATCCAGGCAACTATTAAAAGCTCACAGATTCTGTGATTCGTATTTTCTTGTTTAGAAATATGTAAAACAAAAATCAAAGAATCCTTGAATGCTATGCACCTATATTTTATCTTTCAAAAACTTACATAAATTACAGTTTTATCTTGCTCTAATTCATGACCTTAGTTTCAGTTTCACTTTGTAATTTGACATTTTCTATCTTAATCTTCTCTCTGAGCATGAAAAACCCTTACGGTGTTTACCAATCAATGGCACAGCTCTGTGCATTGCATGTTCTGATGGTATATTTAGAATGCATTTAGTTAAAAGAACTCAGACATAGCAACACAGTTATATTTTAAAATGTAAAGATGATGATACTGGCACAAAATAAGATTATTACATCCATTACTTCACTGTCTCATGGATTGTATTCCATCTGACTATAAACAAACATTCGGAAAACGAAGATCCTGCAGTAAGACGCTACCTTTGTTAAGATAAGCACAAATAACAAGAAATGGAAATAGGAAATCTCAACAGTGACCCAACCATGATAGAAAAGAGGGCACTAAAAGTGGCAGAAATTTACACCGATAAAAGCTTCCCAAGAAAAATGCAGCTGTCACAATACTTGTAATTTTCAGCATTATTTAACAATTTCACAGTAATTTAAGGTCATAGAATTTAGAAACAGAAGCAAATTTTAAAATACCTAAAACAGTATCTCTGCCAAAACAAACTGCCTTATTCACCGTGTCAGAAAATTTTTGGAAACTTAGGATGAACTTCCTTCTATTATTTTTCCTTCTAAATTACTGATAGGATTACTAAGTTTGCCAACCAGAACAGTTCTCATTCTCCTTGGCGTTTATACCTGATTTAGTTATTGCCTATTCAAAATGCAGATTGAATTTAACCTTTACTGTTTCAGTTTTAGCAGTTGTCTTCTTCAGATTGCATGTAAGCTAATTGGTAACTGGAGAACGTTTAGTTAAGGATTTAATCCTAAGTATGCACCCACGTTTTCTATACAATCAGGTATACAGAATCTTTGAGAAAAGATACTTTAGAAATAATATGCAATTAATATCTACTCTGGTATGACAGACTGCTAAAATCCTTTAACTTCTCTCCTATTTTTTACTTTTTTTTCTTAAATACTTAAATAAAGTTACACTGATTAATATGAATATGTGAATGAGACAGACTTTTTTATGGATATCGTATTTCATAAAATACTTGTAAATACCTGTGTCTGCACTTACTCTGGTGTACATCTAGCATGAAGCCATGAAAATGGACTCTCTTTTTCCTTTCTACTTCTAAGTGAGAATAGAACATGTCCATCACCATTGTCTTCCCTGTGCCTTCAAATAAAAAACAAAAAAACACCCAACAGGTAGTTAATTTAAGAACAGTATGTACTGATTACAATAATGATTGTTCATTAGCTTTGAACTAATGAAACTATACTCTTCCACGGAATAAGTACAAGACCAGACTGTTTGTAAAGAACAATTATATTTTCTGTTCAAAAACTTGGAATAACTGTGGTTTTATTTTTCTGTTTTAAAATTCTGATCGATATAGAGATGGCCCAAAGGTTGCACAAATGGCTCCATATACATCCAGAAAACATCCTTAGTATTTCCTTTTGAAAAGCAAGTATGTTTTCATGCCGCATTGTTGCAATTAAAATATATAAATTCTCCCTGTGGCCCCCTCAATCACTTCCCAAATTGTTAAATTGCATTCTTAAACATTAGTGAGTGGGTAACGCTGAAAAAAACTGCACATGGTAATATAGTCCAATCCAACAGCTTCCAGAATTCAGAGTTGTATTAAATAACATCATAACGTGGAAGAAAACTAATCCTGGAAAATTCATTAAAGCAATAATGCTACATAAACATAAAGCTTTTAGACACTTCAGAATTTGCATAAACATGCATTTAGAGAAAATTCCATTGGAATTGATGCAACTGAAACTTACCAACATCTCCATAGACATAAAGGCCTTTTGGAGGTTTGTTTTTTGCAAAGAGCTGCAAATCAAGAGAAAAAGAATAAATATAAACATAGGGTAAAATAAAAGCAAGCACATTGTGGTAAAGTAAGAAAGTAGCTACACTTAACCACCAAGTAGCACTAGCTAGTGAAGCATAACCTTGAATAAATCATTAGCTCAGAATTGGTAAGCAATCTTAATGTTGTATTTGTGCGAATTCTGTAAAAGAGGCCAAACACACATGCAGGGTGTGGGGGTTTTTTTTAGATCACTGTGAAAATATCCCCATCCCCAGTCCTAGCAGACATGCCGTTTTACCAGAACAAATATAAAATGATTAAATGTTTCCCAATCCATCACCATCAAAACAAATTCTTTTCCTCATTAAGCCATTTGAACAAACAGTCCTAGGAAAAAGCATATAAAATTAAGCAGTATTGTAATATTCAAAGATATATGCACTATAAACCTACTAAAACAGCTCTGCTTAAGATATAAACCATTAGGATTTAGAAAATCAGTATTGCAACGCCAGTGAGTGTTGTAGGTCCCCTTTCTCTCCACTTTGAATCTTAAATGCAGAATCATCTCTGGTTTAAACATGATTAAAATCAATGGAGTCACAGTAAAAATATGTACCTATATACAGGTGCATGTGTGTGTATATGTGTGTGTGCGTGTGTATATATAAAAAAAAGGTTATTTTCAAAGTATGCCTTTTATTAACCATTTTCTCAAGTGAATTACATTTATCTTGAATGAATACTGCTTAAGAATTTTTAATCTCTTAATATTATTCAGGATATATGTTATGACACCTGATGGTTTATTCTATTTTACTCAAATATATATTTTTCTGGAAAAACTTGCAATAACATCAAGACTTTCAATTCGAAACAGTTCCCCCTTCTGCCCCCCAGTATTGTGCATAGCCACCTCCAAGTATAATTTTAAAAAGAAACAGTTTCTAAAAAACTGGAAAGCTTAACAGAATTCTCATCAAATCCATGAAACTGAATTGACATCCACAAAAACACTGCAGAAGAGTATTTGGTTATTTTTAAGTGCTCCACTTTCAGAGTTCTATGAGCTGAGCCAAAACACAGCAAAATTAAAATTGCAACCCTGTGGTCTCATTTGGAGCTGGGTAATTGCTAAACAACTTGAATCTAAAGCACTTTTCAAAATACAGTGCCATGTTAAAGAAATGGGGGAGTCAGTAGCAAAACACTAATTAAATATGAAAGAAAATATATGACCAAAAGGTAGACAGATAATGTCTCAGGTCTATAGTACCAGTTTATTCAGAAAATATGCAAGCATAGCTCTTATATAAGACCCACTTATAGATTTAATTTAGAGCTATATTAATAGGATAATAAAAAATTTGTATCATCAATCTGTGGCTGAACAGGGTTTCAGATGTTCTGAAACCATTCCATTAATAGACAAGGCTGCAACTATTTGCTAGTGCTTTGAAAGCACTGCAAGACAATTTAATTGACGAACATTTTTCAGTGTGTACTTTTTAAGAGCTTGCACTCATTAAAACTACTGATGCTCAAAGTTACACAGCGAAGAAAGGAGAAATGAAAAAAATCCGAATGAGAGACATTCATAGGAATTTCTTTATTTTTAATTTGAGATTAACAACAGTGATTTTAACAAAAGACTATCACATTAAATTTATTACATAAAAAGGCTGTATTAATGTGATTTGCAGTTTCACAAGGAATGACACAAAGCTAGAAAAACAAATCAATGTTTAGAGTACTACTTTACCTGTCTACATTTTTATATCATTTTTTACATTGTAAGGTGTTTATTAATTACATTTAACCATCTTGAAGTTCATCTTTTTAGGCATATTTTATTCTCACTCCAATACTTACCATTTCTAGAAAACATGTTGCAGAAAAAGGTTTTTTTGGCTAAAAGAAACAAATATAATGGCTTGGGCTCCATAAAAGTCTAAATCAACTTCTGGTTCATTTAAAAAAATGGAATTAGTTTTTTTGTGAAGACAGCAATTTTTGAGTGATATCTAATTGCTTTGGAAAAAAAAAAAAAAAAGGATGGATATTGCGGCAGATCCAAACACATTTGCTGAAGCTGATCATCTCTAAAAGCAAATCAAATGCCAGAAAAACTCTTAGCCTCTTTGAGCAACTGAAGAAATTTGTAGGAAATATTTTACTTCCAAGCAAAATTGTCTCCAAGTTTCTTAATTCTCACAACATTCTTTGTAATAACTTAAGAAAGCATAACTTAACTGCTTCACCAAGTTTCATTATCATCAGGACATGCTACAGCAGGAACCTTTTTTCCTTTCACAGATCAGTTGAATTAAAGGCTTTTCTTTGACAATCATTCATATGTTAAAATATTTACAATTCCATGAGAAGACACACATTAGTGTCCCCAGATTTACAGAATTCTCTCCTCTACTATCAAAATGTTTTATATGTTTCTGTTTCAAAACTGCATGCCTTAAGCTTTGTTTCTATCATGTCAGATTTTTCTTTTTTGTTTAAATTTCACTTTAACCAATCAATATCCTACCTGATCTAAGGAATTATATTGGTCAAAACGTCTCCTTCATTCTGACAACTTCCTATTCTTTCTTAAATACCTTTAATTATGTGCAACATCTTTCCACCTCCTCCCATACTCCCTGCCTCAGACACCAGAAGCAAGCAACTCATTTCCTGGGAATATTTACACACTGATTTGAGAAACTTTCAGGTAAAAATACACGTCAATACTAAGGTGGTTAATTAAAATACGCAAAATTCAAGAGCAAAGTCTCCAAACAGCAGATTTTCTTTTAAACACTAACAAAACTGCCTCTTTCTCCCACTCTTTCAGACCTCCTTTTTGGTTGCTGTTGTAGCTGAAGACATTTTCAAGGTCTTGAATGGTGTTTACTATTGTTCATACCTCTTTTCAAAACTTGAAATAAGCTCAGTTATAAGTGAGGTCAAGTCATTAGCACAGCAACTCAACAACTCTTAAGATGTCCCAATTGGTATTATTTTGAAAAGCTCTTATAGCCTCGAACTTCAATTCAGAGGATCTCAAAATATCTCAACATACAAGGCCATGCTTTCACCAAGTTAAAGATCAAAGTCAATGTTCAAATTTGAGTAATAATTCTGAAAAACGGAAGCCTACTTGGTTTGCAGCAAGACTAATTGTTTTTCCCCTCAAATTCATTCTAAGCTGATGCCCCAAAAAACCTACATCATAAAAAGAACCCATAGTTTTATGATCATAAAGGAAATGGCTGGTGTCATGCATCACCCAACTACTGATTTCAGAAAGCTTTGGCCTGTGAGGTCATGCAAGTCTCTCGGATACACATTGAAATGTTTCTATTGTATCTGATATAAATATTTGTTCCCTAATCCTACTTTTACCATACTTTTAGTGAATAAAACTATTTAAATAAAAAGTGACAAATGAAGAACAAAACTAAAAACAAAGCAGCCCATTCTTGTAATGGTTCGGAAGTGCAAGAAGTTTCTACTTCTGGAATAACTGTTATTTTAGAAGAGGCTTCTGCAATTCTATCACAGAAGAAAACAAGCAATAAAATAAAGAATATCAGACTACAGAAGAGGCTGACAGAGAGAGGCTTCTCTCTCTCTATCTCTCCCCCCTTTTCTTCACTGCAATCTCTCAACTACATTCTCTTCAATGATAGAGCCAGGAAAAATGAGCATGCTTGAAATGCCGCACACCACTGTGTTTTATTTCTAAAAAGCTGCCAGTAGATTAATTTCAACACAGGAGATTTCGTACTACAGGTAGGTTAATGAAATTGCTAGAAACCTCCTGAAAAAGCGAAAAGTCAATTTACAGTGTAACTGATCAAAGTGTTTGACTTATTTCCAAAAAGTCCTTCAGTAATTTAAAATAGATCAATTTGTTTCATTTACATCTATTAAAACCCATTAAGTACAAAACGTTAAGCAAAACCAATGACAATCGTTTTATCACAAAAACAATTGTTAACGACTATAGTATAAGGTTTACCTTATACTTCATAGCATATTCAAAGTTACAAAGTACCAGGAGAGTGCCAATGAGCTACTCATGAATACAGGATTTACCTGCACCCTGTATCATTAATACTTCATGGAGACACCTTCTACTACTTACCTGAACTCCTTCCACTCACAAGCCTACACAAATCCTATTAAACCTAGGCCAATTCCAGAGAGCAGGACTCCCCGCCTCTTCTTGGCACTAAAAGCCTTTGTTCTACTCTTCAAAACTGAACCAACTCTGCAACAGCATTCCTACCCTGAAAGTCCATCATAGAAAAACATGTATTTTGCCTACTCAGAAAACTCCTTGACAGATGCAGACATATGACAAGCATATGATGCCACTGTCTACAGCTGGTACAGTGCTTGATGGCTATGATTTTACAAACTACCTATTCAAAGCTGTGACACTTATTCTGAGGAAAATCTTCACTAAGGATGTTGATTACAACTTTGCTGAAGCAAAACCTGGCCTGCATTAGAAATTAAACCATACTTTATTTGGCTTCATTTTATATCAAAAGGAGCTCTGTTTGAATTTGACGTTGTGCTCCCCTTCCCCCCCATACCCCCCCGACCTGACCTTTTCCCATAACCGTGCTCAAGCAATAACCACCTGTGATGGATGCATCCGGCTCAAAGTGGATTTGGGGGAGACAGAGAACAACACAATAGCCAAGGGCTAATTTATGGCAATGTGTCCACCTAACCACAGTGCTGGTCAATGTCCGACTCAAGCCAAATTTGGAAGAAACTAACATCTGCAGTCGGTATGTAAAATATGACCATGAGTCAACCATCTTACCCCCATAAATAGTGGGCAGCCCAAGAGCCCTCTGAGCTCTCCTGCACAGGAGCGGGCTGCACGCCAGGATTTCCCCTTCAGTAGGGACGCCTCTCAAGGTTACTCCTCGAGGTTGAGAGACTCCTTGCCGCAACAGATTTTGGTAAGTGACTAAGAACATGCTGAAACTTTGTAATCTTACCTAAGTGATAGAAAGGACTGATTGTGCATATATAATCCTTTAGACATAAACCGTTGACCAAGCCCAGGACTAAGTTTGGATCCAGCCGCACCTGGACTTCTCCAAGGGAAGGAGTTTAGAATGCAAGGGGGTCCTCTCTGAACCTCGTGACTCAACGGGAGGGTCTCCTAACAGTTTTGTCTGACCCTGTCCTCTATGCAGTAAATACTCAAGTGTACCTTGCCATCAAATCTTGTTAAACCACTGTCACATTTACTACCACACTTTGTTAAAGCGTTGTTTTATATCAATAAACATACTGCTGCTTCTCTCTCATGAGTGAAGTGCATCACTCTTTCTCCGACACTGAATTGGCGAATAACTTCCTCAAAGATAGCACAAGAGAAACAAAAATGTTGCAACACCTTCTTCTCCATCATGAGTCGTGATTTAATTACACAAGCTAGCAGGCTTTAACAGATTTACACAAAACTCACTGCTCCCTTCCTTTCTGGGGTTTTGATGTATAGCACGGCACCATAGTGCTCAACCTGGTTATCAATCTTCTTAAGATTTCCACAGAGATATCAAGCTGTAGAAGAAAAACCTCAAACTGCAACAACACTTATCCCAACAGCAAGTAGTTCTACAGCGGCTTCTCACCGACTGTGGCATTAGTTCCCAGACATCAGTGAGCCATGCAACAATTTAAAAAATCTGGTTGAAAATTAAAGCATGGAATTGAAGCTATGTTAAATGAAAGAGAGGAGTGCTTTAAAGGAACTAGTAAAAACCACATTCTCAACCTAAAAAATGGCATTTGACTTTTTGCTTTTAAGAAAGTGTCAGTCAGGCTGGCTTTACTGTGATTAGCGCTGTTACACAGGGACAAAGTAGCATCACCATTTCCTAAATAGAATAAGATTAGTATTTGTTCTCTGCAATGGAGACTTTCTTCCCTATTCATGCTTCCCAATCAAAGAAACAGTAAATAACAAACCCACATAATGCTTGATGTACAAAGCCATTACAAGACACCTGCTCTAACAACTATGATTCACGGCACTTCAGTTAACACAAGTCAGCTCTCAAAACTATTCTCAAAGGCAGCACTTTTAGAACAGAATATCCAAATGTCCAAAACAGTTTACCAGAAAAGATCAAAATGCTCTAGCCTACTGATCCTCAGGTTTGACAGTAAGACCAACGCCTTCATTATAACATTTTTTCTAAAGAATGAAAATGAATAAAAGTCTGGCAGTATATCCAAAAGATAATGTAGGAGCAAGCCAGATAACTGGCTTCCTTTTGAATTACTTCCTCTTTTACAGTTCAGGTATGGTGTCTAAAGACAATTTTGAGATAGGCAATTTAAAAGATTACGAGCCCAACACTAAAGCTTAAAAAGAAGCCCAGACAAACGAAAGAGAAAAAGAAAAAAAAAAAACACTTTTCACATCAAGCATCCTTAGGATAGAAGACTCTGGCCTGCTAGATTACACTTACAGAAGTAGTTTGGCAAGCCAAATCCAGCTTAATCTCCTTACACTTATGCAAAAACATTTCTTATTCAGGCACGCTGCTATATTGCTTTGGATAACAAAGATAAGCAATAACCATTTTTGAAAGAGGAAATTTCTGTTTTTTATTTGGTACTTGCCTAAATTGAATCAGGAGGCTGGTTTAGACTCAAGAGTTAGCCTACAAAGGCATCAAGACAACATGGATCCACAGGCACACACCTGCATACAGTATAAATAAGTGTTTTAAAATACCATAAACATACAGTTTTCAGACTACATCTATCATTTTTACACTGCTTTTATGGTTTTAATAATTTTAATTAAAGAAATCCCAAAAGTAAAAAGGTAAGTAACGTGATAAGCTGACCCACCAGCCAGTGCAGGCAAAAATATACCTCAAACCATTGTTTTGCTCCAATTCCCACATCAGAATTAGAATCATTGAATGATTTAGGTTGGCAGGGACTTCAGGGGATCATGCGGCCAAACCCCCTGCTTAGAGCTGGGTCATAAGAATATCTCAAGTTGGAAGGGACCCATAAGGATGATCGGGTCAACTGCTTCCAGAATAGAACTTCCAAAGACACACTCATTGCCCTCTAGGAGAAGTCTTGCCTTAGCACTTTGCTTCTTCTACTTCACTATTCTCATGTTTTTCCTTCCAGAGTGCCTGACTTTTGCTCCATGGAATTATTTCCCATTCGGATTTCTTCTCACTGTATCTCAATAAAAAAAGAGCTCGTTCCTAGGTGTTTAGTCTGCTTCCTTTCATCAGGAGGCAGGAAGACATTTATGGTATTTCCAGTCAAGCATATGACTAGCAAATACATGATCTCCAGCTACATATACGAGTTTAAAGCATACAAGAGATGTTGGAGGCAGTCTGATAGGCAAGCATGTGTCCCAATGCTCTGCACCCTGCTATACTTGCCTATTTGAAAGGCACATTTACAGGTATAAACACAGGCCATTTACAGGTATAATACTTGTTCTTATACCAACATTTTCTTCTCTACTTTTTTCATGTCTTGAAGCTAATATACATCGCAAGAGTCTTAGAGTGGTAACTTGTCACTTGGTGCCTAAAGGGGATGTCATTTAGAGGCACTTGAGGCCTGTAGGCTTTGCCTCCCCTGATCTCATGCTACATCATTTAGGCTTGCCGTGCAAACAAAATACAGTATTTCTGCCAGGTAATAGGAGAATTTGGGGTTGTAATGGGAAGTACATGGTTACGTAACAAATTCAACAGAGTTAGATATTTAGATTTATGCCCATGAGAGGAGGTGTGTTGCATAAAGGATGCTCAGAACGGCTGACGTGGAGATTTATTAGCAAGGTCTGCAGCTGACGACATACACTGACTGTAAATGTGAAAGTTACTTCTGATGAAAAATAAAAACAAAAGTGGTGCAAGAGAAAAATAAAAAGGAAAACACTCAGTGGCTGGCTGGGGAGAGCAGTGACAGCTTCCAAACATCCTCCTCTTAGGGATAGGGAGGTGTCTCTCCCATGCAGGCAAGGAAAGTGAAGATAACGATGGCAAGAAATATTTTGCCATGCTTTTTTCCCAGCACTATACTTTTATCACCAGACTCAGTCAAACGCCCTATTCTTGTTGTTTCCCCTCACCATGTTTATGACTATTTGTGCTGACTGGAGTATGTTAATCAGGTGCAAATGAAACATATTCACTGGTCATTCAGCTTCTGTGCACATCTATGATGGCCTAATATTTACCAAGCAATTAAATGTTTTATCTACTTTGTTGGGCGCTATGTTTGGTTTTCTGGGATACAAACTCAAATCTACACAACAAGAGGCAAGGAAAGCTGAGGGGGATTTTCACACCAGTTCTAGTTGCTTCCCATGAGAACCTGCTGTAACAATGCTATCAAGATTTGCAGGTGCAAGGCCACAAGAGCAACAAGCTGAGAATAACAGCATGGAAACAAGACATGAAAAATACTGCCACAGAGACTCTGGAAAACACTGCATCAACAGCTTCAGGGAAAAGTTACCGAGTTGCAACAGCAGGCTATTAGCATCCCTAATCCTAAGGCTCTATGGTTGCTAAGGCGCTGTGCAACAGGGATATGGCTGAATTTTAGTACTTTGAAAAGGAGCTGCGATGCCCCCAAAAAACGCAACTGGGGTGCAGATCACACCTCTTCCTTCTTTCCTTACCTCACCTAACAACACTGGAAAGAATATTTTTTAAAAATATGTCTTATCTATATTATAATGTTTTGCAAAGCTAAATTATTTAGATTCTGCTGGCTAATTTCACTTATATTCATGGAAGATCTGTTAGAACACAAAACATCAGTGTTCAGTATATGTAACCCAAACACACATGTGTTATACCAGTGCTTGAGAATTAAAACCTAGTCTAGGCCCCTCTCTCCTATAGCCAAATGACATTTTTTGGAAAGGCAGACAGTGGACATAACCGAAATCATATCAGAGTTTCTTATAGAATTATTTCAATAATATTTAATTTGGTTAGTTCTAGAGTGCCACTGGAATTTTACAAATCAAAAAAGAAAAAACAGAGATCCAAACATAAACAATGATCTATCTGTAAAGACTCAGCTGCAAAAATAAGACTCATGTTAAGACAGAAATTTATGTATTTTAAGCACATTCTTATGAGCAAATATATATGCAAAAAAAAATTTTTGTCATTATAAACCTCACCTTTGAGAAAAGATTTTTTGAACTGATGCTGTAGCCTTTAAGGCTCTCGTGCAACTTCTGCAGGTGCTGCACAACTCTTCTTTGTTGCTCATCATTCCTCAACTCTTCTTGCTTAATCAGAAAGTCATAATGTTCTAAAGGTCCATTGCAAGCCAATAAGGCTTTGGCGTTAGCATCTGTAGGAGCACCGGGGACTGCCTTCTCATCTGCCTGAGCTGTGTATACTGTAAAATGAAAAGTACATTATTAATAGAGAAGTTTTGAAAAGCATCCTCTTATAAACAACACACATTCTTAACAGTTTACACAAAGACGAATATACATTACTTACCTATACAACCACTAGAGTACGTTACCCCTTCATTTTTCATTAAAAAAATGAAAAAACTTCTAACTTTAGTAGTAAACACCTCTAGTAGTATGTTTTAACATTTATTTTTATTATTAGCAAGAACAGACACTAAAAAGGCCAGCTGGAGAGTGGTTAGATTTGGATGAGCTGTTGCAAGGGAAGTTTTGACCTTTTTTTTTTTTGCAAATTGGGGCAAAACTATTTAAAAATTCCAAAGTGTATTTCTCTGAATAGATGAATCCATTAGAGAGAGGTAGGCTAGACAGAAAAAATTTTAAATCCAGCAAACAGGAGACCGAAACAGGAGTTGTGTAAGCAAATTGAAAGAGTCAAAGACCACACTAAGCAAGGTAATAGCTGCGAAGCCCCACAATGCCACAGCCCACTCTGCTGGCATTATTTTCTGCCTAGAAGAGACAGGGCCATGCGCAAGCAGGAATTCTGTTTTTTTAAAAAAAAAAAGTCAGAAATGCTAGACATAAAATGAGATATAACTAGGAAAGGAAAGAACATACAGGATTACAAAGAAGGCTTGCTAAATCCGTAAGATCAGAAATTTAACAATGGAATACACTGAAAAGGTGTTTAATATCCTCTTTGCTCCCACTGTCATTTAAAAGGTTAAGTATAATCATGAGTAACACGATTTGTGACAATGATAAAAGAAATCGATTTGAGTAAGAAAAACACGTATCATAGACTACATAGTTAGATATTTTGAACATTGTGAGATCTAAGGAAATTAATCCCTAAATGCTTTAGGTGAGTTTCCTAAGCAACACAATGGCCTCCAACAGCTTTCTCTGAGGCCTTACTGAAGGCAGGTGAGGTTCTAAAATACTAGGAAAATGAAACAATTTCTGTCTTTAAAAAGGAGAGAAAGGCAAATCCAGAAATTCATAGCTCAGTCAAAACAACTTCAAAACACTCAAAAATACTGAAACAAGTATAAGCAGATTTTTTTTTTTTTTTTAAATAAAGCACTTTAACAAGATAACAACATAACAAATAGAAGGCAACACCAGCTCCTCAGGAACAGCATGAGATCAACAAGTTTTCCTCTCTGATCAGTAACATGCTTAGTGGGTAGAGGAAAAACATCTTAATTGCAGTAATACTTTTGTCATTGGATCACATAGCACTCTCATATATGAAGTAGGAAAGTGAGCTGCAAATTAAATGACTTTTGAGCAGGTACAAAAACAGCTAGAAAAACTACATGTAATGAATAATTACTAGCTAAACTAGGTGCATATTTGCAGTAGAGTTTCAGAGAGGGCTCAGAATCTCAGCTTGGTGCAATCCAGAATTTCCTTTCATGACCTGTGTATGGCAAAATAAAGTACATGGACTGGGAACACAGATAATGGCAAGTCAGGAGGGGACTGCAAACACTCTGGAAGGCAAGGCAATTCTGACAAACCGGACAAAGAATCTAATACAAATACGATGCAATTCAACAGGGACAAAGTATGGTGCTTAGGGGAAATAAATAACTGAAGAGATGGGGAATGACCAGCTAAAGAGCAGCTCTGCAGAAAAGGATCCAGGGGCTACACTGGATCACAAACTGACAGTGAGACACCATCATAGCACTATTAAAGGAAAAAATAAAATAAAATAAAATAAAGGCAAGTATTCTGGTGTGCATATATAGGAGGAGCAATATAAGCACACATGAAAAAAACCTGTTCTACTCCATACTGGTATAGTCTGCCCTGAAACACGCTTTTCAATTTTCACGAGAGGTATGAACTAAATGAGAGAGTAGAAGATGATTTAAAAGACTATTTGTTAAACCATGGGTCATAACGCACAGAGAAGTTGTAAAAGGCACGAGAAGAGTTTTGAATTGTTATAAGAAACACAAAATGAATACAGTTATAAAAGAGAAGGATAAAACTGAACAATTAGATCAAATTGTTTATTTATTGCAAGTAACACCTTAGTTTCTCCAAAGCAAGCCAGTCACTGTTTACATCTGCAGCCAGTTACTACACCAAATTCTCCCACCCTGAAGGAATTGAGTTACTGCTATGAATTCAAAGTAGTTAGCTCATCCCTAGCTAAACAGATCACATAAAGAGAGTTGAGTTCAAAGTCTGTTATTGCAAAAATTTGAGTAAAACCTTTAGCAAAGACTAAAGAAAAGCACATAGCTATCTCCAGATACACACAGGGTACTGGGAAAAGGAAATAAACTGTATTTATACAGATACCTTAATAACTGTAATTAAGGCAGTGAAATAAATCAATAGTCTAGAAGTTGTAAAACTTTCATTGATGGGGAGTGAATTTTAAAAATAAGTTTGACAAAAATCTGTCAGGAACAGGTCAGCAATACCTGACCCAAATCCAAAGGGAAGGGGAAAAGGCATAGATGATCTCTCAAAGTTTTTTCATCTTGTTTTCAACCATTCCACTCCCACACAAAGTCAGCCTCAGTCCTGTGAACTGTACCTCTAAATTATCCATGCCTTCGCAACACGTAGAACTTGATGGCTCTGAGAGCTCGAATGTGAGGGACAGCCAGTGCCCCATTATACCTTTATACCTATAAAGCCACCAGTTCCTACTGCTTACCATAAGATTGGAGAAAAAAAAAAAAAAGCTGATTTAGGGATAAGAAAGGGTTTGTGGCTCATGATGTTCCTGGCCATGGACAAAGCACACCAGTAGGACTGCTCAGAAGCGTGATTTTTGTCTCAGATTACATGTACTTACAGCTAACCATCCCAGGAGTGGAAGAAAATACTTCGTCATTAACAGATGACAGAGATGGAGAGTATGTGCAAGTGACGACAGAGGGTGTCATGGGACAAATTACTCGCTGTTCTCCTAAAATAATATTGAACACTGGAATTTAAATATGATGGAGGTACAGTATAATACACTACCAGGAGACACCCAGTAACTGGTAAGTGATAAACTCAAACTTGTAGCATATGCTCTTAAAAAGTGTGTAGGGGTTTTAGAGGTAAGTCAACAGAAGACAGCTATTCAACTGATAAACTATCCCAAGAGACAGAAAAAAATGTGGGTCCTCCATTCTAACCTGCATTTTGTGGGATAGATTGCAAAATCATTCACACAACTATGCTTCTAAAGTAACCTATTTCCAAACTGATAAAGAAAAGGAAACTTTAGAAATTTTAATACATAGCAGAGGAATACCAGGCAATTACCTTCCATAATTTTACATCAAGGAAACTACTGTTAGGATAGGAATCACCTATGATTCAGCACATTAATCGTAGTCCTACAGCCTTCTCCTCCATCTTGCAAAAGACGGGTTTTCATTTATCTCTTCCTGTTTCGTTATCTAATCTTTGTATTACATAAACTGTTACTCGACTTTTATTAGCTTCCTTCTGAAATCTTTAAGCGTCACACACAGAAAAAGCATCTTCTATCTCTATGTAGTGTTCTAGATACAACCATAGAAAAGTGCAGCATCAATTCATTATTCACCTAGTTTTACATAAAACAGTGTAAAACTACAGACGTGCATTTATCCATAACCTATCTTTCCCACCTCCAGGGTGCAGGACAGTGTTGGATATTACCACGTTTAGCCTGACATTCACTGTTTCTTTAAAAGTTGCCACCAGGTTGCAACTTTTTATTAAATTCCTGTTCCTAAAACATACATATTTAAGTGTAATCTCTCTTTATTTCAAGCCATAAAATTAGCTGCTTGCATTTGCCTTTCTGCTTGCCTATCCAAGGATCACAGACCAAGCTGCAGTGAAGACCTACTGTGATACACATAACAAAGTCCTGCCTTGGAGAAATCCGAGGGAAAAAACTCACCCAAGCCAAAAAAACTTATTAATGCATAAATGCCTAATGAAAACGCCAATCTGAAATTTCTTTTAAAGTGAGGAACTTAAGACACCTTCAGTAAACTGGTATTAATTTACCACTGCAAAGACAAGTGCCTACATAAAAATATAAAAAGAAAAAGTGTTCTTAACTCCAGGGATCTTCTGCTCTGGAGAAGAGCAGCAAATTGAAAAATTGATCAGTATGTTGTCGCGTTTTCCTACTGCCATTTAGAACTGATGCCTGAGATGACACAGGAAAAAGGCATGCAAGTTTCAATGACACCACTTATGAAAGCAACAGTCACAGCTGAGGCAGACACTCGAGTTATTTATGTAAGAAGATAATCTGAAATGGAAGGTAGGTTGTGGCATATCAAAAATTGATCTTGACAGCAGCCAGGAAGTTGAGAGCACAGAAGGGTAACCGAGATAAACACCACTCACCCTGGTAATCCTTCTTTTTTTCCTAGCAGTTGGATTTCATTATGTAAGGTTTTCAACTGTGATGTCTAAAATCTGTCAGAAGAGAATTCCCATGACAAAAATCCTAGCAGGTCCTTGTCTCCCCCGTATTTCAGGGCCTAGGGAAAAAAATGATGTGAATTTCATCTTTGCTATCCTTCCATGACTGCAGAAACTGACAACTTTGAATTTATTAATCTGTGAGTTTTCAAGTAACGCAAAAAGATTTCATGTGAATTTAAGATGACTATTCACTTCTGGGAGAGAAAAAGTATTGTACTTCCACAGATGAATTCAAATTCGGTCTGCAAGATGTCTTACTGCCATCGAACTAAACATCTTTTAAACGCGATTAGAATTTTAGACCTTTAATGGGATGAAATATAAAGAAGAAAGAAACACCATGACAGATAGATAATATTCAGCTAAAGAAGCAAAGATCAAACAAATGGAACTGAACTCCTTTTATTGCAAAAGGTAAGTCATGCTTCAGATTACAGTATTTACCTCACTAGAGGGTCACTCACAGTACATGTGCAAATGTGTACCATTAATTCTGGAAACAAAGTTGAAACAAGCACTTCAGGGGACTGATGATGAAAAAAAAAAAAAAATCACCTTTAACCCTTGTGCTGTATGTATGCTTCAAACCACTCCACCATGGGAATGATCAGAAACAGTTTTCATTCGTGGAGATTAAGGCTGGAAAACAACACTGACCTTTCTAAGTATAAGGGAAGTTAAATTTATCTAATTACCCCTGAACTACACTCAAGAACTGTGTTTGATTACAGCATATTGTGAAGAAAATATATTCTGCAGACATAAGAGACAGAGAATTAACCATTTCCTATGACACTTTGCCATAATGGTTAATTACTGTTTGTCTTAAAGATAAAAAATATTTCCAACTAATAGTTGATCGAGAACTGCATCTAAACCAAACTCATGGAGTTTACAACTGCACCAAAGTTAATGACCCCAAAATCACCCAACCGCCACCTTTGCTGACAGTCACAATCAAGAAGCTGGAACAGCTTCTGCTAAACCAGTGTTAAGGCACAATACAGGAATCGCATCTGTTTCATAACTGCTCTGCAGACGGAATTCTGCCTTGAGAGCTTTCCACAAACACTGGAATTTGTGTGGGGAGAGAAAAAAAAGGTAATAGAAAGCAACTTTTAAAAACTGTCCTGCTTTCAACACGCCAAGCTGAAGTTCAGAATATGGGATTTGAGTCACAATGAAGACAAACTGCTTCAAACCCCCGAGCCCTTAATGTAAAGCTGCTAAAATTGCCCACGAAACACAGCTGCCATGACAGAAGAAGAGGACTTTGAAGTTAGAGGGCACTTTTATCAACAGGCAGATGGTGGTATCAGAGACCTCGCTAAACTTATAATTAAGCTGCTAACAGAACTGCTGCAAAATCTTTCCTTCTTAAATGATACCACAGTGAAGGGAAGGGCAACGGTACAGTCTTGTACCTCCAAAGGTTATTTTCCTGCAGGAGAATGGGAGTGAAGGTAGCAAAAGATCAGAAAAGACAATTTTTTTGCATGCTAGTACCTGTAGATAATAACAATATTCTTGTCTCATCTTTTATTAAATATATGTGTAAGTTTTGCAGAATCAGTCTCAAACAAGTAAACTGCCCCATGGTGTATAAGGATTTGGATGAGCTAAGCACATGCATTGAAGTTAAGCACACATGTAAACCCGCAGAAGAACAAGGACTTGGCATGTAAGCTTCTCAGGACAGAGATCATGTGTTGGTTATAGAGCAGAAAATCCATTTATAGTCCTATAATAACACCAAACAATTGCTCCTTTCAAAATATTTTACAATGCTTAATGAGAAGAATGGGAGAGGAGGCCATCTGAAAAAATTATTTACCTTCCAATGCTTAATAGAATGCTTAGAAAAGCAAAGTCTGACCAACCATATTGCGGGGGGGCGGGGGGAAGGGGCTAAGTTATCTGCACAAATTGAAAATGTTAGGCCAATATAATGTAAAAACAAATGAAAAAAAAAAACAAACGCCTGCTGAAATGAGCAGTTCAAATCAGATGAGGCGGGTGGCAGCTAAGATACAAGAACAAGGACTGTCCTCCCATCTTTGTCTCATTATATGACCTTGAATGAATCACTGAACCTGTATTTAGCCTTCTTGCAGTCCATTCATTCGGGCAGTATATGAAGCAGTATTTAAGCTTCTAGAGAAACATGTGAGTTAGAACTAGAATTCTGCTTTTCTGCATACATGCCTGTGACGTTATTCCGAAATAAGATTACTTGTATTATTTCTATGCACACCCCATTTAATCTGACATACAGATGAAAGCAGAAAAAGACAGGAAAGTTTATCAGAGAAATTGCAACTTTACACAAATATACTACTCATGAAGTCTTTTAATTAAGGAAAAGGTATAAAAGTGTGGAAAGCAAATCATAAAAACAAATAAAGAACTATAAACCAGTGATCATAAAAACAAGATTATAAATAAATTCAATGATGGCTGCCCACCTCTGCAGATGTCCTCAAACAACAAATGTAAGGGACTACCTTCCTTTTTAACATGGAAGCCGAAGAACTATGGCTAAAGCCACTGGATTTGCTCTGACAACTTTTTTAAAATGGCAAGATGTTGGTAATAAAAAACAATCTACACAAATGTAAAGCGTTGGACCAATATCAAATTAAAAAAATCCTATAAAACTATAGCACTAACTGTAGTGCTTATTTAATCAGCAAATCTATTTTCAGTCTATTTTTCTCTGGATATATAAATATTGTACAGTCACAACATAATGTGTGTATGTGAACAATTATCAACCCTCCCAGATCTGCTGACTGACTTTCAGACCTCTGGCACCCACCTTAACTCAACGGCATTCCCACACTTTTGTCACACTGGTAGAGGACTAAAGAAAAAACCCCTCTGCTTCGAGCCTAAGCCTCAAGTTAACAAAACCTAGTTCCCCATAAATGTGTGTGTTACACTGGCTTTTTAAGTTAGGCTGCCAGAGAGAGCTCAGCTCTATACATCGGAGGATCCTTATGGGAAACAAGTCCCTGAGACCACTTAAAGCCCAGTGAACGCTCCGGCAGGCACTAGGGCACTCGCCGCCCGCCAA
>NW_009221592.1:0-943 GCF_000690835.1 Fulmarus glacialis
CAGATGACCATGTGCGCATCAAGCTGAAAGCTGAGAGCAACCCGTCCCGCAGCGACTTCATCAACGCCAGTCCGATCGTGAGTGATCACCGGGGGCTCCTGCCCTGCCACCCCGCTCCGTGATGTGCTCAGCCCAGGCAAGGCTCCCACTCTGGGACGGAGCTGGACTGAGCTCACATCCCTGCGGGCTATGGAAGTGAGCAATGTGCCTGTCCCATTGCCCAGACATGGTTAAAATCCATTTCCCTCCTGGCACCTGAAGCTCCCTCCCCAGCCCTCCCATCACCCCAGGAGTTTCCCCCTGCTCCTCCTGGTGTCACCGACCCCTGGCCGAAGAACGTGCAGCCTGACACCCTCTTTCCCACTCCAGATCGAGCACGACCCACGGATGCCAGCGTACATCGCAACGCAGGGGCCGCTGTCCCACACTATCGCTGACTTCTGGCAGGTGAGTGTCACCCAGCTGTGCCAGCCCGTCGGGGTCCCTCTGGGCGCTTCCCACCAGATGGGTCACAGCGGCTTGGCCCCCCCCCTGGGTGGGCCCCAGTGGTACTCCCCCCTGTGCCTTGCCCGCAGATGGTATGGGAGCATGGATGCACCGTCATCGTTATGCTGAGCCCACTGGCCGAGGACAGCGTCAAGCAGTGTGACCGCTACTGGCCAGACGAAGGCTCCTCTCTTTACCACATCTACGAGGTAAGTGTGGCTGTAGCCTGAGGCAAGGAGCATCCTCCAGCCCCCGTCCCCCCGAGCTCAGCCCCCCTGCCTGGTGCTGATGCCCACCGGCTGCCTCTCTCGGGCAGGTGAACCTGGTGTCGGAGCACATCTGGTGCGAGGATTTCCTGGTGCGCAGCTTTTACCTGAAGAACGTGCAGTCGCAGGAGACCCGCACCCTGACGCAGTTCCACTTCCTCAGCTGGCCAGCCGAGGGCATCCCCGCCACC
>NW_009221592.1:1147-1720 GCF_000690835.1 Fulmarus glacialis
GTGATGAGGGTCAGGGCCGTGCCATGGACCGGCTGGGGGGATAGGGGGCTGCCGTGCATGGGGAGGAGCAGAATAACCAGGTCTTGGCCAGCTTGGGATGAGGCTCGGCAGAGCTTGGTGGGCCGGCAACCTCCAGCTGAGGTTGCCAGGGCTCTCCAGCCTTCATGGGGAGGGTGGGAAAGTGCTCTTCCCTGGAGTTGGCATGGGGGACAGCACTGCCTGGCACCCTCCCCAGCCCACGGGTGCAAGAAGAAACCCCTGGAGCCAGCCTTGAACAGCTGTGACCCATTGCTCCCCATGCCCTACAGCCAGCGGCAGGTCCCCAGCTAGCCTGGGGAGAGGGCTGCAGGGCTGGGACTGCTTCCAGGAGGTTTGCAGGCAGCGCCTGCTGGGGTCTCAGGGTCCCTGGGTGGTGGTGGGCTCCTGCCGGGGGCTGGCCAGTCACTGTTCCCAGGGCCAGGGACCCTGCTTAGGGCAGCAGGGGGTCCCTGAGCACGTCGCACTCCTCTCCGCCCCGCTCACGCTCTCTCTGTCTCTCTGTCTGTCTCTGTCTCTCTCTCGCAGCTGCCGGCG
>NW_009221593.1:0-23676 GCF_000690835.1 Fulmarus glacialis
CAGTGTCCTGTGTCCGCTCTTTGCCGTACCCATATCCCTCAGGGCTGTGAGCTCCACCAGTGCATGATCACTACAGCCTAGGCTGCCTCCAATCCTGATGTCCCCGATTAGTCCACTTGCGTTGGTGACAAATAGGTCCAGTAACGCATCCCCTCTGGTAGGGCTGTCTATTACCTGGCTTAAGAAGTTATCCTCGATGCAATCACGGAGTCTCCTGGATTGCCCTGTGCTACTTTTCCAGCAGATGTCTGGGTGGCTGAAGTCCCCCAGCAGGATGAGAGCCTGCGAGCGCGATGCCTCCTGCAGCTGGAGTAAGAAGGCTTCATCAATAGGCTCCCCTTCATCGGGCGGCCTGTAGTAGACACCAACCACAAGGTTCCCTTTGTTGCGTTGATCTCTAATTCTTACCCATAAGCTTTCAACCTGTTCATGGCTGTTCTTCAAAGACAGCTCTTCACAATCTATATATTTTTTGATGTAGAGGGCAACCCCTCTGCTCCTCTTTCCTCCCCTGTTCCTTCTGAAGATCCTGTAGCCATCGATAGCCACACTCCAGTCATGGAATTCATCCCACCAAGTTTCAGTAATGGTAACTAGGTGGTAGCTTTCTAGTAGCATGGTGGCTTCCAACTCCTCCTGTTTGTTGCCCATGCTGCGTGCATTGCTGTAGAGAAATTATTTAACAAGCCATTCTGTTAGACTTGCAAAGACAATTGGTTTCTGAAGAACTGTAGAAAATTTGATCTCTTCAGGTTTTCCCAATACATGTGCCTATATTGAGTAGCACTTTTATTCTTTGTCACCAAAAAAAAGCTGCATCTAAGTCCTACGACATTCTAGAGTTAATATTGCTGGGAGAAGAGATTTGAGGAAGTGATAATGCAGAAAGGTAACATTTAATATGAAAACTGTGAAAGCAAAATGTTTGCATTTATGAGTCTTTAATTGTCCTTATTTATAAAAACATCATTCCATTTTTACTTTTTGCAAGCTGTGAATAATGTTCATTGCAAGCTAATATAGTTTGTAATTCTTGAGTGCTTCCTGGAGTTCCATGCATCATTCCTGTACATTCACATATCACTTGCTATACACACGTATTATGTATTATTATTTATACACGTGTATTTTATGTGTGTGTGTTTGTGTGTGTATACTTTGTTTACATGTTTATGTTGTATGTATACACACGAACCATTAATGTGCCATAACAAGACTATTTCAATGTTGATAACTCTTTAAATGGCCTGAGAATAAAACTATAGAGGAGTTGTAGTATTGTCAAAAATAATGAAAGTTCTGAAGGATGATCAAGTATTTGAAGATGATGTTGATTCTGTTTTTTTAAATTATTTTTGTGGAATTTACATAGAACATTGTCCATAAAATTACTCTTTTTTTTGGTCTTACGTAGCCGTAAATGTTCATCACATTCTCTTTTTACACTTTGAATATGGTGCTACTACTGAAACTTAATTTTAAACACGTTACCTTTAAGTTCTTGTTCTTATTTTTGCATTGTTGGCAAAAGATGAAGCTGTTATTGTGTAACATCTTTTCAAATAAAAGAAATACAGTTAAAAAATGGAACAAAATTCATTTATAGATAAAATACAAATTTGACTTCTGAAAAGCTGGAGTTGAAGTTGAGTCTACAATGAAGGGATGGGAATGATTTTTCTTACGAAGTTATCAGCTGAAAATGTATGTCAGACAAATGCCAACTGATGATATTGAAAGTAGCATTGAACTAATTTACTTAAAGTATGTTTATGTTGTGTTTCGTACCTGTAGAATCATACTGTTACTGCAAAACAACTTAAACCAGTATCTTAATGAAAAATGCTCAATTGGATAATTATTACTTCTTTAGGTCAAGATTGAGCAGGTTGCTATGGAACTTCAGCTTACTCCATTCACTGTACTTCTGCGATCAGTTCTGGATCAGCTGCAGGAAAAGGATTCTGCTCGTATATTTGCTCAGCCAGTGAACCTTAAAGAGGTATGTTTTAAGCTGTATTTCCTTATGTTTAGATATGACTTGGTGGCACTTAAGTACAAGAAACAAATCATTGCATGCGGAGTTGGGAGCAGTGTTACCTTTTAATCTCTATTCTGATAATTTATGTTATGAGTTATGACTTACTGCTATGAAAGTCTATTTATGCTCATATACCAAAATAATTTCTGGGAAATACTTGTATGGAATAACATGGGTACATATTGATCTTTTGCAATAAGATTATTTGATAAAGTAAACTCAAAGGGTGTCTTAAAAATTGAAATGTGGATACTGTGTTCTTACCTGCAAGTGAAATTCCTTTTCATTCAGTGGGAAACCACATAGAGTGTATGTGTGTGTGTATGCGTGCATACGTACATATACAACACATTTATACATGTGTATAACATGTACACATGTATACATGTCTATAAATTGTATATATATACACGTGTGCATATACTACATACACTTGTATATATTGTACATATGTGTAAATACATACATGTATAAGTATGTGTATGCATAAATACACATAAAATATGTACATAAAAACGCAGAATTCTAAAAACATGTAGTTTCAGCATCTGTTAGTAGAGCTCCAACTTGTTACCTAAGATGCAGAATCTTGTAATGTGTAAACTGCTGTTGACATGTAAATGTTTGCAATATCAGGATGTGCAATTCTGAGCTACATTTTGAAGTTCTTGGTTTGAGTTGTTACAAAATATGTTAGAAAATGTGGATCAGTTAATAGCTAATGTTACTTTGTCTGTAATAAGATAATTTTACCCATTTGTGTTTTAAATTTTTATTCAAAGGTTCCAGACTATTTGGATCATATTAAACATCCTATGGATTTCTCTACCATGCGAAAACGGTTAGATGCTCAAGGCTATAAAAACCTCAGTGAGTTTGAAGAAGACTTCAATCTTATAATAGATAACTGTATGAAATACAATGCAAAAGATACAATTTTCTATAGAGCTGCAGTGCGGTTAAGAGATCAAGGAGGTGTAGTTCTCAGGCAAGCTAGGCGAGATGCTGAAGGAATCGGTTATAATAATGAAACTGGAATGCACTTACCTGAGCGGCCTAAACTTGAGTCACCCCAGCCTTTCTCTTGGGAAGATGGTAAGATGTTTTTGGATTATTTGTAAAAGTTGTATTTTTCATTACACACAGTGTGTACATTCCATACAGATGTTTAAGATTGTTGCTGTTCAATTTGCTGACTAGATCCTCCCCCTGCATTAAAAAACATTGCTTGAAAGATTCGAGTGTTTCTATTCTACTAGATCTGTCGTTAGAAAACAGTGTTATCCAGATTCTGATTTTGACAAGGCCAGAGCCTAGTTTAACAAGATAGGTGAAAAAGGTTTTTAAATCGAGCGCTTTCTTTCATGTGATCATATATGCTTGTAAGTCATGGAAAATGACTACCAGTGTGCATAAACTTAAGCATATTCTTAAATAACCTACTGAATTAAAAAATCAAGCATGTTTGTAATACTAGGAATTCAAATGACTTCTTTTGACATACATACCACTTTTCTGAGGTTTTGGCAGTAAAGGAGAATAATTAACATGTTTCTTTTATAACCATAATCTTGCCCTTCTCTTTGACAAGAAGGAAATAATCTACTAGGGTGGGAAGGATTAATTATGCCTTCCTTCTGATCTTTTAATGCTTTGCTCTACTACTTAGTTTTCTTGAGCAAAATGTTGATCAAGAAGAATAGTAATTATATAGTAGGAATTCGTTTCAACATTTCTTCACTGGTAACGGTGAAGCTACTAAGACTGTAATCTAAGTAGCTTTTTGATGACTTTTTTTTTAATTCTGGCAAGTGATTTTTTTTTTTTTTTTTCCCTCCTGTTGGTATTATTATTCTGGGAAATACTCTGAGAAACACTAACACGTTTTCAATTGTACGTATTTTGACTTCAGTGGATAGGTTACTGAATCCTGCAAACAGAGCGCATATGTCCTTGGAAGAACAGCTGAGAGAGTTGCTAGAAAAACTTGATCTCACCTGTGCAATGAAATCCAGTGGGTCAAGGAGCAAAAGAGCAAAGCTGTTAAAGAAAGAAATCAGCATTATTCGGAACAAACTAAGTCAGCAACAGAACCAAGCTCCTCAAATAGAATCAGGTATTGGAAGTTTTGAAGAAGAAAGTGCAGCATTAGAACAAGACGGAGAAGAAGAAGGTAAGATTTTTAAACCGTGTTTAAATCAGTACTGTTGTGAACCTCTTCAGTCAGGTGCTTTAGTCATGTGAATTAAAGAGTGTAATAAATGAATATTATATTTAATTTTTAAATGGACAAATAGCCACTTAATCACAGCAAGTATTTTAAGAATATGAGAATGATCTTTTTAAACAAAACCTCCTTCCATTATTTTTCACAGTAGCAAGGCTTTTTAAAAAATTTAGGTGTTAAGAAATGAAAGTACAAACAGTCTTATATGAAAAGGAATTGGAAATGCCTGAGTGGAAAACGTCTTTGTGCTTTCGAAAATCCACTTAAATGCCAAAATATGTATTAGGGATCATGTGAGCCTAGGTCAATGGTGCTGAAAACTCTGGCCGTTGTACTGTCTTTTGTAGCTTTTTTTATTCTCTACTCCAGACTCTGGGGAGGGTGGAGGGTAGGTTTGCGTTGGGGTTTTTTTTATTATTTTTACTTTTTTTAAATAAAGCTGATTATTGACAGGACTTAACAAACTTCATGTTGTAGAATCAAGTCAGCCATATCTAACCAGCCCTTCCCCTTGCACTTCTCTTCCTCCTCAAAACATTAGTCTCAGAACTGCATCTACTCTTGGCTAATTCCCATTGATTTCAATGAGACGGTATACTAAAGACCTAACTTTATATTTCAGTTGAATACCATATTTGCTTTTTTAGCTTTTAAATCAGTTATTGAGGTCTTTATTGCTTATTTTAAATGATGCAAAGAAAATCTAGTCTCTCTAAAAAAAAAAAGTTCTACTGAGTTTGTTTCACGATCAGCTCTTCTCTAAAAAGCTAACCTATTTTTCTTAGGAGAGTTAGAGACGTGTTTCATTTTGCATAAGTGCATTGTATGGGAGGAGGAAAGAGCTCAAGGGAAAGTGGAAGCATGGTAATAAATAAAACAGTCTGTGTCTAGTGCAGCTTGGTGCTATCAAAATTTTTGAAAGGTGAAGTCAATAAAATGACTGTCCTTAACTGCCATTCAAACAGCAACTTGGTGTTTAAGTCTTAGTGTGACTGAGAATGCTTTTCAAACATAACTTGCTTGAGATTTGAACAACAGTATTAGAAAAAGTGTACGTGAATCAGCATGCTTGTTCTGAGGCCATTTAAGTATTCTTAAAATGTTTAATGATTTTTTTTTTGAAATTTTTTTTTTTTTTAACCTTCAAGTGGTGATGCTACTGAATATAGTTCTTCAGGAATGTAGTTTCTGGCAGATAATGAATACACTAATAAGTTTTTTTACTTGTAGCTTACCATTTTTATGACACAGCCTTTCACTGCAGCTGTTGTGCAAAAAGAGTCCAAAAATGAGCAGTAGCTGTTTTCTTATATTTACAGTACGCTTTTTAAAAAAAGCATGATGAAGAGCATGATCCAGAGTTGACTGGCATTGTTGTTACAATTCTGATCTAGTGAAAAGTAGTAAGTCACTAGTTCGAATTTCCGTTCTGAAATGGAAGGTACTTAGAGGAGTAAAGAAAACAGATTGCCAAAAAGAAAGATGAGGAAAGTAGTAGAATCCTGTGCTCAGGATCTCTACAGGAGCTGACTTTAGAAGAGCTGTGAATTACCCCCTTGCAGTTCTGTTTTCAGTTTCTGATCATATGAAAAATACGGTACCAGCATAACCCCGTGAAATTTAGGTTTTAGTGTCTAAATAGTTCTCAGGTGTTTTTCTGTGCTTAAATCTTTTTGTGAAGATTTTCTAATTAATTGTAAGAAAATCAGAATTTGTTCAGAAACATTGGATATTCTGAAGTACAGGCTTTTTTAATTGCTGGTACTTTAAATGTGCTTATTTGACTGTAAATTTCATTCTAAATGTCTTCCTGAAATAATATTTACCAGTTCTAATACTTGTATGCCTTCAAAGGATGTGAGCATAGTCACATTTTATTTTAACAATTTATGAACTATGCTATTGTTTGGTTAAACCTTAAACAATGGGGCAGAGATTTTTCTTCACTTAAAAGTCATTGATTTCCAAGTAAGCATTGCTAAGCCAAAACCAAAACAATATAGAGATAATATTTAATCCACTGCAGATGCTGGGCTTAAACCCTTGGGGTTTTACACCTTTTTTTCAGATGGCATAGAAAAATAAACTAAATTTTAAAATTTCATGTGATAGCATAAATATTACGTTGGTCTCATACAGTTACTCTAGAATAAGCATCTTCTTTCGTCTTATTAATTTATATTTTAAAAGATTCTTACGGAAGCTAAAGAAGGTTTTAATGTCTTTTTGAGTTGATAATTATGGGTTAGGAAGTCCTTCTACTTGTATTTGGGAATGCTGCAGCAGTAGAATGGTTTTTTTTTTTGCCATCACTTGGGATGAAAAACTGAAACTAGTTTTATACGCTCACAGCTACATCTCTGTTGTCTTTTCCCAGTATGGAATTACTGGAATTGACTGGGACATGATCATGGGGTTTTTTTTGTTTGTTTGTTTGGGTTTTTTTGGTTGTTTTTTTTTTTTTTTTAAAAAGGGGGGGGGCGGAGAAGGAAGAAAAAGTGGTAGAGGGTGGTTTTTCTGATTTCTCCTATCAAGTCTGCATTGTCAAGTGTGTATTTGCCAACTAGTGGCTAATCAAGCTGCAAGACTTTGGGGATGGGGTGGGTTTTTTTATTTTTTTTATTTTGTTTTCTTTTTGGTAGATAAAACTTCTAGCCACAACTGTAAAACAGCTTTGCAAATCTTGCTTTTCTGTAAATTTTATAACACATTTTAGCTCACTCTAGTAGATCAGGTTACAAATACTTTTTTTTAAAAATGCTTGTCTGATAAAATTTGTCTTAGGCAGGTAAGGTGAATATGATAAGCTGAAATAGATAAAAATGTATATTACCAAAAATTTCACTTGAATGGCAGTGTAAATGCATTTAACAGATAATCATCCACCACCCCAACTTTCTACTTAAAAAAATAGATTTCTTAGTTTTTAGTTAATGAAACTAACATAACTGCATGAGAAGTAAAAAGTATTTATGCAGGTGTAAAATGTTAACACCAACTATAAACACCTACTTTTCTATCCCTGTTACATTCCCAGTATAAAAGTAGGAACTACTAACTAGGACAGATTGTTGCTAGATAAGGTTTGTTTTTAAAATGTTATGCTTTGTTTCCAAACAACAATTTATTTGGTGGGCTGCACATTTATAGTGAGTTTTATAATAGACTTTATAACTACAGGTTTTCAAAAATCACACTCTATTTATAATTTTTTCAGGAGATAAATCTCCCCCTAAACTTGAACCATCAGATGCATTACCTCTTCCTTCAAACTTGGAGACTAATTCAGAACCACCAACCCTCAAACCAGTAGAACTCAATCCAGAGCAGAGTAAGCTTTACAAAAGAGTAAAATTTGATAATGAATTATATAGCACTTCCATTCAGAAAGAAATAAATGGACACACTCCAGAACACTTACTTGACAGTAATCTCAATGAGTCGACTGTTTCTGCTGTAGCTGAGTCATCAACTGATGTAAACAGACGTACATCCATTCTCTTCTGCAAATCGAAAAGTATAAGCCCCCAAAAGTCTGCAAAGAACACTGAAACCCAGCCAACTTCTCCACAGCTAGGGACCAAAACCTTTTTGTCTGTAGTCCTTCCAAGGTTGGAGACACTTCTGCACCCAAGGAAAAGATCAAGGAGTGCATGTGGAGATTCTGAGGTTGATGATGAGTCCCCTGTAAAGCGCTTGGATACAGGTAAATGTTACAAAACTTATTTGAATGGATGCATCTCAAAAGTTAACATACTTTTTAATTTTTTGACATACATGTAATTGTTGATCTTCAGATTTTAGCGCTTGAACAGTTTTCCCTCATAGTTGAGTAGTTGCAGTTCAAAAAATTACTGATTCACTTTTTTGTTGGCCCTATACAATTAGACTTAGTGAACCAAGTTTTACTTTTTCACAGTTTTCACTTTAGCAATGGAATCTTCAAGTCTACGTGTATGGGTGGGTGATTTTTTTTTTTTAAGCAGTTTTTTATTTCCTTTTGTTGCAACCAATAGGAAAGGTGAATCATGTGGTTTTTTGGAAATATTAAATTACATGGAAACTTCATATATGGTGCCAAAACCAGAACTCTTATAAGGAGGCGCACGGAAAATACATGTTCCACGTGTGACTTCATTTTGCTGTAGTGTTACTCGAAGCATATTCTCATGTTATGAAACTGGTGACTCTGTATGAGGTGCTTTGTATACCCATGTATTTTATGGAAGTGTTAAAATCCCCAAGTAAAATGACATTTCCTGTGTTTCTTTTCTTTAGTCTGTGCACTTTAAGTAAATAAAGTTGAAGAATCTAAGTGTAAGATTATGCTCTTAATGAGCCTTCTCTAAAGAACATTAAAAAAAATGTTATCTCGATATGTTGGTGCAGTACAGTTGAAGACATTAATTACACCTTTACTTAGTGAACCGTAGTTCTATTTATTGGAGAAGTTTGAATAAAACCCTCTTTGAGGAACAAGAGCAGCATAAGGAAATTACTTAAGTGTATTTTCTTAACGTTATCCATGGCCATTGCTATGACGTTTATATTACCTTTGAAATAAATACTCTGTTTCATTGTCATGTTGATAACCCATATGCAGGTATGAAAACAGCATGTGGTTTTTTGTGTCTTTGAATGAAAGGTATAGGAATTTAATTGGAACATTTATTGTGAAGATGTGCTCCAAAAGCTGTTTATGTTTTTTGTGGGGTTTTTTTGTGGTTTGAGGGGGGAGAAGGGTTGGTTGGTTGTATTTTTTTGGTTGGTTGGTTTTTTGGTTTGGGTTTTTGGGGGGTTTGTTGGTTTGGTTTGGTTTGGGGATTTTGGGGTTTTTGTTTTTGGTTTTTTTTGTGTTTGGGGTTTTTTTTGAATGATCAAGTGAGGAGGAAAATTATTCTAATGCTGGAATCGTAGCATAAGAAAATGATAAGCAAGATTTGGTATTGGGGTGGGGGTCAGTCTTTTTGTTTATATTTTTGTTTCTTTCTTTGTTTCGCCTCTTTGGAAAGCCCCAGTTTCCATTCCTTTTCATAATGGCTTTGAAAGAGCACATAGGTTTGATCTGCAACTTTAGTTCTGAAGTAGGAATCACGTGAAGGTAGTGTGATGATAACAATGAGTTAATCATTAATGATATGAAAAGCTTTGGTTTCCAAATATTGCAATTTAGCAGTCTTTAATCTGGATAATTTCATTATGTACCTTTATACAGATTGCATTTTATCACACGCACAGTGAATCGTTTTGTGCTAGATCACACCAGGAATTAGTGCTAACTCCTTGAAATTTTTATCTTAAACATTGTGAACTGTTTCTTTGGGGAAAAAATGGGGTTTTTATATAGGAAAACTAACTTAATTCTTGACCAAAAAAACCCCCCAGCAGATTTCGAAATACTTTTAAAATCTGTCATTTTGTTCCTTTTCTCTCTGTGGAGTTCGGTGTATGTGGGGCAAATATGCTTTTGATTATCTTCAAAACAACAACAAAAAAAAACCCCAAACAATTATGGATACTTTCTTCTAATTTTAGTACTCTTCCCATTTCAGAATTTCTACTTTTTTTTTTTTAATACAATATGTGGGGTAGTAACAGGAATAAAATCCAAAAGGTTGAAAGAATTTTTTTTTTTTTTTAAATAAAATTCTGTAGCCTCTTCCTGAAGTTAATGAAGATAAGCGCAAAACTAAATTTATGTAGAACTAATACTTAGGGGGCATATATATTTAAACTTTTTATCTGTTTGTTCAAGAGGAGGCTGTGTATGTGAATTGAAATGTTTTAGCCAAATTAAATTCACCTGAAGGTGTTCTGAAGTTATTCTTTAACAGTATGTGTTTTTTTAAGTGTATATGGTTCATACAGATGTGTCAGCTTATCAGATCTCTTTTGTGTAATTCTTTTTCCATTTGCAACCAAACATTTTGCTTTCATGTTGGAGATTTTATTCCTCATGTTATTTTCAAAGTTGTGTCTCCACACTAATATAAGCAATTTGCAATTGGCAGCTATTTTGAACTACGATTCAGCAGAAAACCAGCATAAACCTCAGATGCTTTCCAAGATTTAAAACCAGTTGAATTGTTTTACTTTTGCATATGCAAGCTGGTGTCGATTCGTGCAGATGTCTGTGTTCTGATAAAAATAAATGAGATGATGTATACAATAATACAATTTTTTTCTATTTGGATATTTTTTACAATATTTTAATTTCATGCTGCTGGTAAAAAATGTTTTTATTCAAAAGAATTCAGCAGTCGTGAGCCTTTCCCTCCAAAGCCATACCATGATAGAAAAGGCGTGCTTCAGGGTTCTTACATGTGTTCCTGTGAGTTAGCAACTTCATGAGCAATCACTGAAGTTGAATTATTATTGCACATTTTTCTTTGACTGGTATGAATGTTCAATATCATCAATTCTAGCAGATATAGGAAAAAAGTAATTAAAAATAACTTTGCTTAATATACAAAGCATTGAAATTTTTAAGTGGTCGAGAGCTGCACTGTCACATCTTGTTTCTTCCTTACCTCTTCCTTCATAACCAATGTGGGGTTTTTGCCATTACTTAAGGATGCCTTGTTTTCTCCCTCACCTACTCAATCTCCTCCATGTTTCCCCCTTTCATGTCACTCATATATATTCTCATATGAAGAAGTTCAAAGGAAGACTCTAAAGCTTACCTAGTTAAGTAAAACCACACCTACTTTGTCTGGTGGTTCATTATTCTCGTTAGACTGCCTTTTATTATGCTCTCTTGAATTTACATTTGAGGTTGGTGTGCTTGCCAGTTAGTTTCAAGACACATACATGCAGGATCCATTGGCACACTACTTTGTAAGTATGGTGTCCCATATTTTGTCGTTTTTCATATACAAAATAATTATTGAAATACTAGCTTTTTTCGGAAATAGGGGACTATTGTACAACATGGCTTAACCTTCAAAGAGGACTGAAAGCAGTTCATTTTAATACTCTGACCTCCCTTTATATGTGAATCTAGGTTTAAAAAATACGAAGCAATAGTGTAATGTAACCTTAAATTTTAATTTCATAGTGTTCTAGATATATAGTATATCTTTCTCCATAGTTGCTATGTGGAAACTGACAACCACATAGTGAAGAGATGTGTTTAAAAATTTCCTATATATACTTGATACATCTTGATTTTTGCTTCATATGGTATCTAGCAATTTCAAAAAGAAGATAGGTTGTTTTTACTTAGGAAATTTTGGTCACATCAGAGATTGATGTATGATTCTTGAAGGTCAGGCATGTCAGATCTTAACTGTGACAAGTTCAATGACCTTTTCAAAATATCCATTGTATACTTACCTTGCTCTTTTGTCATAAAGATTAATCCTTTTCGTCAGGAAATTAATTGGTGCAATTATTACACCTGAGAAAAATGAAGCTGATTAATGGATAGAAGGTAGATTTTACCAACCATTTAAAAATTTGCCTCTATCAGTTGTGTATAGATAAGGTAAGGTAAGATAAATTCCTGCAACAAATTACTGTTTTAAGATACCTTTTGAGCATTGTAAAATGCTGGACTAGGTTCAGATTAGATTTTCATGTTGTTCTGGGTTTTATCAGGCACCTTTAAGCTTTCGTAAATTCAGGATAGTAATTCAGTTATTGTGTTGGTACCCTCTATTTTAATTAGAAACTAAGAATTTAGAATATACTATCCTAAAGCAATCACTTTAACTTATCGTAGAATTAGGATCGCAAATAGTGATTATTACAGTGCAGTATGTTGGTTTTCTATTATTTCTTGGCTAGATAGCAGTAATAGAAAATTTCAGTGAAACATATCATTTACTTAGTATTCTTGCTTCAAGCTACACAGATTTTCTCAAAGCACTGAAACGGATGTGAACAAATATTTATAACATGGATCACTGAGTTACAGTATTTAACAGTAAAAAGCACAGGGCTTTTTGGGGGGCAGGGGAATTTATCATTTCTTAATATATACTTTGCATGCAGTTGTCAATATACAACAAACATAATTATACCTTATTAAATCTATTAGTAAATGTTGGGCTGACTTTGTTTCTGCCCGATTGCTACAAAATGTTTGACAGCACTTAAGAACTGTCTACAAGTAACCTGTATATGAATTCCACTTGCATTTGATATAATTTAATATTGTAACGATGACCACTTTTACTTAATTTTATTTGGTGTAATAAGGACAGAGATTCTATCTGCTGTAAAATGGAACACAGGTTATTTTTTGATTTCTTCAATACTTGATTTCCAATAAATCTTTGACTCTCTGGAGCGCAGGCCAATTTGATTAAAAGTGAAGCTTGATATGTGCAGCATTCAGTTACCATTCTCTAAATGGAAGAAATTAAGTAAAACATGCATGTCTAAGAACATAACTTACATCCTCAAAGTAAATATCAAACTAAACTAGAGGTTGCTCAGTGAAAAAAAAAATTGGCATAATTACTCGTCTGGTTAACATAGATAGGAATTATAGTGTATACATATATTCATGAGTAAAATGAAGTAATTTGACTACTGACAGATCCAGAGACCTTATACTTTGAATGAAAACTATTCTTTTTGTTTTCTTTTTTTCTTTAGATGCATAGTGATTATTTCCTGTAAAATCTGGTGTGAGACTTAGTTATTTAAGCACTTAGTGATGTCCAAAAACTTCAGCTGTCTGCCTTCAGGAAGTTTCAAAACATAAAACGTTTTAAGGTATATATGCAAACAAACAAAGCATTGGAGGTTGTGAGGCCTAAAAGGAATTATCCCCTGGCATGTTAAATTTGTCAGTATAGAGACATGGGGACTACAGGAGCTTGACTGAGTTGTCAGGATAAAACCAGGCTGCACAGCAGCCCATAAGTACCAAAGAGGCTGAGAAAGTGAAGTTTGACTGGAACACTGCCAAAATTATTGATTATTAGCACCCAACTTAAAATTGCTGTGTTTTCTGAGATCAGTATAACTGAATCTTCTGTAATAATAAAAAAGTATTTCTAGATGCCCTTCTGTTTTTCTTGATGCTGTAGGAATTGTGGAGCCTTTTACTGTATTCTGGCATTTCATTTTTTTGGAATGCTTAGCTCATTTCTTGGCCCAGGTTTGGCTTTCAAAAAAATAAAATGTCATAGTACCCTATGTGCTTCATCTGTGGCGTTTAAGACTAATTTTTCTGTGTGGTGCAGATGGTAAACAGAAAACTGTGGGATTTATTGAAGATACTAAAAAAATAGTGAATTTGGAGATCCACACTATGCTTATAAATTAGGAACACACTTGCCTTGATGTTGGGGCTGAGTATAGATGACCTGCCTTCAAATTCACAGGCTTGGATATCGTGAAGTCCTTTGTTTAAGGTACAGAAGGTACCAGAGTTGATCAAATCACCGTAATATTTGACCTGCTTGGAACATCATAGAATAGTTTGGGTTGGGAGGGACCTTTAAAGGTTATCTAGTCCAACCCCCACATACTTGCCTACAGGTCTGATTTAAGAGGTCGATGATCATAAAAATGAATCCAATGACTCCAATACTAACTTCGGGCACTGAACCTGGAAGTCAAAAATACGGGTGACTTAAGGCTCATTTTACTATGAGTGGAGAGAGAGGGAGACAATTCCCACAGTATGATTGACTGCAAGATGAATGTCTCTCAGAAGAGGTTTGTGTGGGGGTTTTTGTTTTCTTTTTTTTTTTTTTCTTTTCCCCCTTTTTCCCCCTAGATGAGAATAGATTATGTAGTTACATACATGCATAGAGGGAGGTCCTCCATAAAGAGTAATTATGGCAGTATGTACTCTTTACTGTATCATACATGCAGTCACATATTTCGGGACATTTTTAGTTAATAGCTCTCTTCTGTGTTTCCCATTGTAGTACCCATAGTTTCTTCAGTGTGTATAGACGAAATGTACACATTAGAAGGTATCCCATACAAAGAAACATGTATTACTCAAGAATAGGTAGAATACTTGAAACGAAGTTGCTTTTATTTTGTTGGTACCAAAACAGTGTTCAGTCACTTGGACTTTGTCAGGCCATGCTATCCTAACATGGTAGTGCTCCCCCCACTTTCATTTTCCTTTCGCTCCTCCTTCCTTTTCTTCCTTTACTTTTCCCTTTTCCCCTCCCAGTTGTACTAATACAGCTGTCATACAGAAATTACTTTCTAACAACATGTCATTGGAAAAAAAATGGAGACGAAAGCAGGTGTTGAGAACTAACCTTCAGCTGGTAAGAACGGCTAAGTACTCCTGAGTTCTATAAAAATGTTTTTTGGTTGAAGATAAAAGTATTTAAGATCTGAGGGGAAAAAAAACATACTATAGATTCATCTGATTAGATACAAAGATGTGAATATGCAAGTCAGCCTTATTTTAACTCTTTGTGTTCAGTGCTGCCTGAAAATAGCAAAGCTGGGTTGGTGTTTAATAGCCCTTAATTATCTTCACTTGATGACGCTTCAAGCACTGTCAGGTTGACTGCATGAGCAGTGAAACATCTTGTTTTGTCTTTGCAGCTCCTTCCATTGAAGCTGGGAAGACAATCTTAGGATTGCAAGCACTGTTAATTTCTGCTAGGCTGGAATAAATTTTTACTGTGATGTTACGGTCTCTAAAAGGATTCAGATCATGCACTTACTCAAGTACAGTGCAAGCTTACATAGTAGGAGGCTGTTCCATGCCTTTAGTACGGACTGGGTCTTTTATACTGAATCACTTGAAGTTTTCATCTATCTGTGTGAAATACCTCTCAAGGTACAAAAGGCCTGGAAAATTAGGTCCAAAAATGCAGCTGTGTAACTTAATGAAGTAACTGGCTAACTCAAGACTTGCAGTTTGCTGTGTTGTCCTGTATGTCATCTCGGGAATGGCAGATCTCTGGTAAACATTTCTGCCTTCATCTTTCTTTCAGATGGCAACTTCAGTTTCAGTTTCTGTTCCCTGTCCTAGAATGAGGCACAAATTAAGAACCGATTTTTCTAAATAGCTGTAAAAGGCAAATAAATGGTAAATGATTTATTTCCTTTTAATAGAGTAGGATTGCTGGACATGCTTACATAAAAGAGCTCTGAAGTTCACCTGTCCATCTTTTTCCATGCCATGCCCAGCGATTGTGTTCTCACAATTACAGGGAAACATTTACTTTCAAAGAAGGAAAAAAAATGTGTTGGTAAAAGCTCTGTATAAAATCCTTTACGTAGTAATTTAAGAAAAAGAAGTTAGTTCCATTTAGGAAATGGAATAGCCTGCCTTTGTAGGTCCTGCTGGACTGCTCTGAAAGACTGCTAGGCACTAGCTTTTTGATGCAATATATTGACAGATAATTATCACACTTTTTCATTATGTAAGTTGAGAACAAAATAATCTTTACTGATTTAAGTTTTTAATAATTTTAAGTTTTATTTCTTTTAATTTATATCAGGATTTGGTAGGTGAGAAAATAGAAATCTTCAAATGGAAAATGTGTAAGAATATTTTTTCTAAAGGATTTTCACTGCGTTACTGCATAATTCAGAAAAAAAGTTTGAAAAAAGATTCTGATCTTAAATCCTCATAAGTAGTCTTTGCCAAGATAATTAGAAGTAAACAGTCCTAAATATTACTGACTTTCTATAGTCATTTATTTCTTGGATCCTGAATGACATACCATTGATCTATGTGTGATTCAGGCACTTAAATCGTATATTTTACAATCATCTGTGTATGTTCTACATGTCATAAATCGTATAAACTAGAGCTGACTAAAGACTTCAATTTGTAAAGTTAGTTTTAAATTCTTCAGGTTTTGTGCTTGCACTTTTTAATGGCATTTTCTATTATACTGCTACTGTCATCAGTCTTTTCTATACCACTGGAGCAGCTGATACTCTATAGAAGAAGTTGTAAAACGTTTTTTTGAGAAACATTTCTGCTTGTATGCTCTTTTTTTCCTTTCAGATTTTTCTGGAGTGTTTTCAAACTCTTCCACTGGTGTTGCCTCCCATTTGTGTATTTTAAAATGTCTTGAACAATACACTGATCCTATTGTTGTAGTGCACAGAGCAACAGACAATCCTTATCTTGTGGAAACTGTAGTTATTAAATATTGATTAGTTTTCCTTTCTGTTGTGCAATTCAGATTCAGCTGTTTGAGCAGACTCTCATCCGATTAGCTAGAGACACTTCTTATTCCCAGATTTTGAAGAAAATTAGTGGTTATAGGATGAATTCTTAAGCATTCTTTTGAAACATATCAAACTTTGACTATTCAGTGAGCCACCAAACTGTATTCCTTATGTGTTACTTAAACCGACAAAGGTGAAATTTTTCTGTTTAGGATCTTGAAAGCTGCTGCGGTTTAGTGTGTAGGTGCCACGTCATGGGCTCACAGTGAGCTTTCTTTGCTATCTTTGGCCATGACCAAATTTTAAGCAAGTTTTAAAAGCTTTATTTCCAAGGGGACTCTTCACACCAAACTTTATCATCTTTGTGAGTAACTGGCTCCCATTTTGTCTGCATACTGAAGACTGTTTTGAGAACTGTAAACTTTGACGTGCTCAGATATTCATGTGTGTATTCTGAAAAGAAGGATTGTGTCTAATATTCTTACTGCACTCCAGAATTTACTGTTGGAAGTAGACATTCATAGGGTTACTCTAAGTTTCACTTTTTAAAAACTTCGTGGATGCCTTCCTATTGCTGCAATACGCCCATTTTCAAGGTTTGCGTATTTAAGAATACAATAACTTCTGGTTATTTATTGCCTTAAAGTATTCCTTTATCCTGTCTGTGCATACCTGTGTATATAAATCCTCTTAAATTAGGGTCATCCCCCTTCTTACTCTTACTGGAGGGATTTTTAGACACATTTCAAAACCATGTTCTTGATGCATATCATGCACGTAGAGGTTGTATTCTGTGCTTTCAATGACTTGCATATATTTTCTTTTTCAAGAAAGAGGACTGAATCAAAGTGAAACTTTTAATCTAGTTTTGCCCCTTTTGAAACTTTAGTTGAGTATTAGTGTTAGAATACATGGAACACTTGTATCATTCTCACTGTCTCTGGACACTGCTGTAAGGATGGCTTATTTATTTGAAAGCTCTGTTTCCTTTCAGAGAGACTTAATGGCTTTTTCACTGTCTTCCAGGTTCTCATATTAACTAATATCATGCTGGGTATTTATCTCTTTGGATCCTAATTATTTTCTGTTATCCTCAACATGGAATGGAATTCAATTAAATGATCATTTTGGAACGCAGAAAGACAATTACATTTGAAGTAATTATTTTGGATCATGTTGGAGACACCAGCCATCCTTAAAACAAAAAAAAAAAATGAACACTCTTGGAGGAAGTCTTTGACATATATGAAACTATGCTCTTCATTCAATATATTGCCCCATTTCCGTAAGTTATAAAGTTGTACATGTTGTAGTATATGTGACACAAATTGGTCGCAGATTTTTACCAGTCCCAGCGTTCTTACTCCCAGAACATGCTCTGTGAGAGCAGATTAGTTAAGAATGTTCCATCTCCATCCTCTTCCCTTCCCCAAAAACCAGTCTAGTCTTTCTTGGAGAAGTAAAGTGTACAAAAAACTGTTTTACCTATTTTTGTGCATTTATGTAGTTTTAATAAAATACACAGTTTTCTTTAACATACATATTTTGATGAAGACTAATGTCACTGGTGCTGGGTAAGTGCACAAGTCAGGACTTGATTCGTCCTTGCGTGGTAAAATGAACCTAAGTAGTGTTATATAAGTGCTGGTGTGCTGTGTGCAGTCATTTTTTGAATGCTCCCACTTTTTTAGTGGTTGAAATTAGTTAACGGTTTTCATTATTTCTCAGCTCTTCAGCTGTGGTTTGAATACAGCACTTCATCTTACATTTGGATATGCTTGGTTTTGCATCAAGCTATGCATAATAAAGTTTTAATTGCTTTAGAATAATTTTATACAAGTTCTGCGTTGTTATTTTTGTTTCAGCAGAACTGCAAGATGCGATTACAGTCTGAAATGGACAATTCTGTATTCTGTGGCAGCATTTTGTATGTTCGTGGAGCATGCTGCTCCTTGGAGTATCCTGAGTTTTGTTCCTCTGTCATTTTTTCCGAACTTCTGCTGTCTTTCCAGAGTTACCTTTTCCTGCTTCCATTAATTTGGTGTGGGCAACAAGATCCTAACTTGCTTGATGTAGGTAGTCAGTGAAAGTTTTAATTGCAGTTTAAGAACAAACTGCTACTGTTGAGGAAAAGTTGAAGCTTTCCCTGATAACTACACTTTTCAAGACAGTGAGAAACCTGTGAAAAAGTATCAAGCTGATAATCTTTGGCTTACTTTTTCTTTTCTTCTTAGTTTACAGGTTTTTGTTAGCATTTCTATATTTTTAAAAAGGTTACATGTGTTATATGATTGACGTGGCAGTAAACTTTCTATGTAAAATGATGTCTAGAGCTGAAGATTGGAAACGTGGTAACCCTGCATTTAATATTGATAGCAGACTTCACTATTTGTGAATTCCTCTTTTTTTTTTTAATGAAAAAAAAGTTGAATTCTGCCTCTGAGAGTGAACTGCTTTTTGAAGAAACTTAAGAAAAGAGGAGAAAACAAAAAGGATTCATCCACTAATGAAAGGTTTTAGTTTGATGCTTGGGATTTTTTTGGGGGGAGGTTGTTCTTAATCAAGGGTGTTGGTGAGGGGGTATGTGTAAGAAGTTCAGTACCTGACCTGATAAAGTTTCTCTCTGTGACTGTAGAGAAAGCTCAGTTGATCTAACAAAATCATGAGCTTTTGGAAAATATAAATGGCTCATATAGGTTTGCTGTAGGCTTACCCAGACTACTAATCTGCAAAAGCAGGATGAATTACTTCTCCCATGGATTTTCTTTATTTGACCTTCCTAGTAATATCTTTTGAGCCAATAAAAAGCAGATTCCTTAATGCACAGGGGGATCATCTTTAATCTCGCTTATTCTAGTAGCTACAGGAGATTGGGTGTTTCTTGATTCATGGGAGAAAGAGTTCTGTAATGATTTAAAAAAACAAATTCCCAGTTACAGCATGTAAATGTAGTGTATCTGTTTTTTTTGCACATCTGTGATACCATAAAGCACTTATATTTTATTGCCTGGATTTTTCTGTCATCCCAGTTATAGCATGTAAATGTAGTGTATCTGTTTATTTTTTGCACATCTGTGATACCATAAAGCACTTATATTTTATTGCCTGGATTTTTCTGTCAAGTAACAAGGTCACTTGGGGCCTGCTGCATCTGTGACTAGATATGAGTGTGTTTTGTTTAAAATAAGCTTTGAGGTCTCTCTTCCTTAAAATAAAGGTTATTCCTTATAATTTCTGAAAAGTGGACTGTATAAACTGAGTCTCATGGACTGCGTAAGCTCATGTCGTTCAGGGCTTGATACTCAGGAAGATTGCTCCTGCTGGTAGCCTGCATGTTCATTTTTCATACTTCCACAAGCAAGAGAGAAACATGTCTGAAAAGCTCTAAATTCTTTTGCACTTTAATATTCCTTATTTGTCAGAAAAAGGTTGGGGTTTTTTTTCCCCCCACTGTTAATGATCATTCTGCAGATTGAAAAAACTTTGCTTACTGTAATCTTAAAAACCTACGTTAGTGAAATAAATGAATCATTAAACTCATAACGTAGGTTATGTTTACAATAGTGTAAGACTGGACTACCACTGCAGAGAGCTGTCTCCATTGTTATAGTTGCATGTTTCTGTTGCTTCCCTTGTTACTCAACATCAGCAATCAGGGAATTGCACGGTTGCTTTGCCCAGTGCATGGCTGAAAACTAGTTCATTACATGACCATGTGTTTCTTGGTATTGACATGGTGATGATGATGAGAAACCATTGCAAGGGACTGAGAGCATCAAAACGTCCATTTCAGTGGCAGCACAATCATAAACTGATTGAAGCAATCAAAATGTGAATATTGACAAAAAACGGTTTTTTTGTCCCGGATATACATATACATACAGAACTGGTGTACCTAGAGATACGTAGCCAAGTCATATTTGGCATACATTTTATACATACTCTTACAAGAATAAACAGATATTTCCTTTTACTTTTTCAGTTCATTGGGAACCTGAACTGTGCTCTGATTCTGGTAGCAATATTTACTTGAGCTGTCTTTAAATTTAAAAACTAATCTGTGATCTAATTTGTTTTTGCTGATAGCTGATTTATATTAGCTAGATGCCTCAATGATAACTTGAGTAATATATCTCTGGCTTGTGGCAGGATGAAAACGAAACAGTTTCTACACCTCACTTGAAAAATAGGTCTGACAGGATATCTAGGAATAAAAAATATTTATTTGCAGAAACCTAAGAGATCTCTTTTTTATCTTTGCAGAATGTTTTTTTCAGCTTTTCATTTTGATGCTATGTGAAGTGTACTGCGATAGTTCATAGGGGAATTTAAGCTTTCTCATAAAGCATACTCTGTTTTGACAGGTCTTTCAGCATAGCTGAACTCCTAGTTAATCTCCAGCTATTTTTACTGACTTGCTGAGAATCAGAACAAGGTTAATCAATAGCATGTAGTTTGGTGGTTGAGCACTTGACAATGCTACCTTTATCATTTTTTTTTCCTCTATAGGAAATCAAAGGCAAACACAGGAATTACAAAACAGACACTCTTAAATGAATATTCTACAATGTCAACTAAATGACTATGAAGGAGAATGCTCATCTCTAAATCTTTCAGACCACTGAATAAATTATCCTTTTTCTCTTAAAAATCTAAAATTGTGTTGATAATCCAAAGGAGAGGTCTCCTGGGGGTGGAGGAGGAAATCTCTTAAATCACTGTATGGAAGTGCCTTGAAATATGACTGGATTGTACAAAGTAATTTGCTAAGTTTAAGTTCCTCAGTTGTCAGCCTTCTTTGCAGAGGTCTTTGTAGCAAACAGACTGGAAGAATTAGAACTTAATAAGGGAGTTCTGCCATAATTGTCTTACAGTGTAATGCTCTGTGGAGAGGCACGTGAAGTTACATAAGCTTATTTGACTATGTGTGAATGAACAAAGATCATGATGACCTTTCAAGACTCTGATAATAGGATGGCTGGGATGGGTAGCTCTTTCCTGCATTATGAGAAGCATGCTGGTCATATGCCTTAAGTAAAAATTTTATTGTAAGGAAGTAAGTGCTCGGAATTGGATTCGTGTTAAAATTTTGTTTTCTTTGCAGTGTACAGCTTGCAATAGCTGATTGCAGGCTAGTACCATTGTCTTTAGCCAGTTCATTTCTGTTGATACTCTGGAGTCTGTGTTGGATTCTTTCTTTTTTAGGGCTAATTCCCCTCATCTGCCTTCAGAACGCTGTCCTAAACCTCTTCATTTGTCTCTTTAATCAAATATGGAAATGGCTTAATAAGAACTATACTGTTTATGACTTACCAAACCCAGAGCAGGATTGGTGGCAGCCCATCAAATCAGTAGCTTGTAATATAAAAGCCTTTTGTTATGTTTTCATTACAGTTATAAAGTCAAAATATAATATCCTTAGACGTATATAAACTTGTGCCAGGGGAAGGATAGTCAAAAATAATAATGTGCATATTATTGATTGCTGATCCCAGAAAACAGACATGACATCAGTCTGAATTTACTAAAATGGGAAGGCTTTCAGGAAGAATTACTAGCAGCAGGAGGGAATCTCTACCACTCTTCCAGTGTTTGAAAAGGATTTTCAGTATTTCTTGATTTACGGTTGTAACATTGTATTCAAATGAGTCTTGTGTTGACTTGGTAAATTGGCCTGGTTTGTAATGTTTTTTGGGCTTTTTTCTTGTTTTTTCTACCCAACTTCTGCAGCCTGGCTGTCTTAATAGTTGGAAACATTACATACAGAGACTGATTTGCTATTCCATTTGGCATTTGCCATATTATAATCTTCACCTTTTTTATGTTACCTAAATTTCCATCCTATCTTTAAAATCTGGACTACAGGATTCTTCTATTTATAATACTGTGTTTTGAAATGAAATGTTTTGTTAATGTTCATGTTCTTTCTTTTTCATCACATCATAATACTTGAAGTACAGAACAGTAATGATACAATGTGTGAATATAAAAAGTTGTTAATGAAAATGGTGTAGTTTCCAGTTTGATGCAGTTTATTTTTGTATTATGCTGTAGGTCTGTCAAATGGTTTTGGAGATGGAGGTAAAGAGAGAGCATTAGATGATACTCCGGGAAGAAAAGTTGAACCTCGTCGCCGCTGTGCATCAGAATCTAGTATTTCATCTAGTAACAGTCTTTTGTGTAACTCAAGGTAAAACTGTAAATCTGAAATATAAATTTGAGATTGAATATATCAGTTTTCTATACTGCTTGTAACCCACACAGGAGGATTGCATAAATTTTAGAAAAAAGCGTACATTTCAATTTTCTCAGTTGTGTGTCAAATCTGAGACACCTTTCAGGATTGCTAGTATTCTTTTGTTGAATTTAGGTTATTGCAGATCCAGGCAGTTACACTTTATACTTGACTATGCTTCTCTTCCTCTGTATAGATACATATACATGTTTGTGTGTGTAGTATCTTGTTTTAATTACCTTCCTAATCCTGAACACTAAAAATGGGTTTGTTTATGTTGGTGAGGGGAGGAGAGAAGCAATTTTCAAAGCAGAGTTGTGTACACAGGGAAGGTAAATTCAGTAGCTGTAGATTATCAGTCTGTGATTTGGATTACTGGCTAGTTACTGCAATGATAATAGTACCCATGTACCAACTATTGACCTTCTCTTTGTGAAGTCTGTTGTTAAAGGTAGGACTGTCAGAATGGTCACCTCTGCCACCATTGATAAATATTTCTCCATCACCAATGGTGCACATCTTCCAAAAGTGCACTAATCTCTGGGTAAAAGGTAGCTGTCTCCAGTCCTTGGTTGTGAGGATGGGTCATTCAGGAGTATAGGGTAAATCTGTTGGGTTGTTTTTTTTTTTTAAAAAAAAAAAAGGTGGCTTTATTCATGTGTTCAAGATTGGTATTAAACTGTTTAAGGGAATGGTGTTGATGCACTCATGTCAAACAGGCCTTCAGAAACAAAGAGAATTTAATATTACATCTGTTGTAAATGTGATATATTGAGGATTTGATCTAGAATAATTGCTATTCAGATTCTTTGATCTCTTAAAGAAAACTCAAGTGTGGGGGAACAAATTTCCCATTTTGTGTATAGACATTCCACAACTGAAAGACTTGAATATGTAGTGAAAAATGAAAGAGAAAATAATTGTATTTCCTATGTAGTGGAACTGTTGGAGCAGAGGGAACATGTTTCTATTTGGCCAGTATCTACAGTAACACTGGAGTCAAAGCAGCTTCTCTCATTTGTGCATGTTTAGACAGGTACACTCTTCGCTGGG
>NW_009221594.1:0-676 GCF_000690835.1 Fulmarus glacialis
ATAAAATCAATGAAATAAATTAAATAAAATTAATTAAATAAATGGAATAAAACTAATGAAAGAAATTGAATAAAATTAATGAAAGAAATAGAAATAAGCGAAATGGAATAAAATCAATGAAATAAATTAAATAAAACTAATGAAATAAAATCAATTAAATAAACGGAATAAAGCCACTGAAATAAATTGAATCAAATCAATTAAATAAATGGAATTAAATTAATGACTTAAATGGAATAAAACTGATGAAATGAATAGAATTAAAGAAAGAAACGGAGTAAAATCAATCCAATAAATTGGAAGAAATTCAATAAATGGAATGAAATCAATGAAATGAATAAAATCAATGAAATAAATGGAATAAAATTAAGGGGATTAATTTTAGACTAATTAATTAAAGAGAAGAAATAGGGGAAAAAAGGAACGAAACGAAACGAAATCGGCGCAAGAAAAAGAAATGAAAAGAAACCCGCGGCGTAGCAAAGAAATTAATTAAAAATTAATGAAATTCCTTAAATTTAACCAATCAATTAAATTCAATAGTTAAATCATTGAATTTGATTAAACGACGCGTCAATTTGCTGATTGCGCCCCAAAATGCACCCCCCAATGCACCGCTGGGCAAATGCACCCCAAAATTTACCAGTTTGCACCCCAAAATGCATCAATTTGCAGG
>NW_009221595.1:0-1393 GCF_000690835.1 Fulmarus glacialis
CCACGCGGGGGGCGCGTGCCCCCCAGGGAAGGCCCGTGGTAGCCGTTGGCCACATCATGGGACCTCCCCAAGTCTTTGTGATGATGACGCATGCCAACGGGACCAAACTATGTCCCTGTGGCCACCACAGACGAGCTGTAGTAGCCATTGGGCCATGTCATGGGTCCTCCCCGAGTCTTTGTGTCCACCTTCAGCCCTGAAGCCATCTCTTTTTGCCCACGTGGCTTCTCCACAAGCCAATGGGAGGCACCAGTGGGGCAAACCCACGTCCCCGTTGGCCACATCGTGGGCCCTCTCCAAGTCTTTATCTTGGCAATGGGCACCAGTGGGGCCAAACCACATCTCTGTGGCCACCACAGAAGGCCTGTAATAGCCATTGGCCATGTCATAGACCCTTCCCAAGTCTTTGCATTGGTGATGGGCACAAAAAGGTTAAACCACATCCCCATGGCTACCGCAGAAAGGCTGCGGCCGTTGGCCACATCATGAGTCCTCCTCAAGTCTTTGTGTCCACATTTGTCCCCAAGTCCCGTGGCTTTTTGCCTACACAGGTTCCGCACAAGCCAACATTGGGCATTGATGGAGCCAAACCATGTCCCCATGGCCACCACAGAAGGGCCATAGAGTCATTGGCCACATCATGGGTTCTCCCCAAGGCTTTACATTGACGGTGAGCACCAATGAGGCCAAACTACATCCCCGTGGCCACCACGTAAGGGCTGTAGCAGCCACTGGCCATGTCATGGCTCCTCCTGAAGTCTTTGTGTTGACGATGGGTGCCGATAGGGCCAACCCACAGGCACGCGGCCATCACAGAACAGCTGTAATAACCACTGCCCACATCGTGGATCCTCCTGAAGTCTTTATATTGATGATGGGCGCCAATGGGGCCAAACCACGTCCCCGTGGCCACCACAGAAGGGCTGTAGCAGCTATTGACTATGTCATGGATCCTCCATGAATCCTTCTGTTGACAATGGGCATCAGCAGAGCAAACCACAGCCCCATGGCCACCACAGAAGGGCTGCAGCAGCCGTTGACCATGTTATGGATCCTCCATAAATCTTTCTGTTGATGAGGGGCACCAGCAGGTCAAACCATGTCCCTGTGGCCACCACAGAAGCACCATCATCTGCTCCACCACCTCCTTCCCTCTCCTTGGGGAGGCCCTCAGAGACCCCGGTGCATCGCCAGGGCCGGACCGGCTCCGCGCTCAGCTGCATGGAGGCGGCGGTGGCGGGCAAGGTGAGAGCCGCGGCTGAAGGTCTTGGGGCAATCGGGACAGCGGTAGGGCTTCTCACCAGTGTGGGTGCGCTGGTGCTCGAGCAGACGGGCGCTCTCACCGAAGCATTTGCCGCACTGGCCGCACTGGAATGGCTTCTCGCCGCTGTGG
>NW_009221595.1:1586-1862 GCF_000690835.1 Fulmarus glacialis
GGCCCTCGTAGGGTTTCTCACCGGTGTGGGTGCGCTGATGCTGCAGAAGGTTGGAGTTCTGGGTGAAGCTCTTGGCGCAGGCGCCGCACTTGTAGGGCTTCTCGCCTGTGTGGGTGCCCAGGTGCCGCATCAGGTGCGAGCTCTGCCCAAAGGCCTTGCCGCATTCGGTGCACTTGTAGGGTTTCCGGGTACCAGGGGCAGGGGGCAGTCCCCAGGGCCAGCCCAGGGCGGGTGACGAGGGCAGCGGTGGCGACATGACCAGGCTCTCGGGGGTGT
>NW_009221595.1:1896-2378 GCF_000690835.1 Fulmarus glacialis
CGCTGCCCAAATGCCTTGCCGCATTCGGTGCACTTGTAGGGTTTCCGGGTACCAGGGGCAGGGGGCAGTCCCCAGGGCCAGCCCAGGGCGGGTGACGAGGGCAGCGGTGGCGACATGACCAGGCTCTCGGGAGTGTCCATCTCTGGGGACTTCATGGTGCCTGTGGGGACATGGAGATGGGCATCACCGTGGGGATCCCTAATTGCCTTTCCTGAGTTTCTTAATTGCCCCCAGTATTCCAAATTGATCCCTGGCATTCCCAAATCACCTCAGATCTCCCAAATCACCCCTTGATCTCCCTCACTGCCCCCCCGGATCTCCCAAATTGCCCCCCAAACCATATAGCACCCCCTCAGACCCAAATGTCATTTGGAGATGTCCAGGAGGAACATGGAGGCCAGGGATGGACCTGGGTTGGGGTTGGGTTGGAGCAAGGACCCCTCAGAGGTCCCCTGTATCCCCCCACCCTGGTGGGATGGAGC
>NW_009221596.1:0-347 GCF_000690835.1 Fulmarus glacialis
GGTTCATGGCTGGGAAGGGTTGTGCCTGCGCCCTGTGCATGGGCCGGCTCTGAAGCCTGGGGCAGGCGCCGTCCCTGCTCATAGCTAAGCTGGCTGGGGAATCAGGCTGCGATCTCCTGGAAGCGCTGCTTAAAATCACCTCTCCTCCTGGGGGAGAGACCCAGCTGCATCGCCTGCTTTGTTCTGTTTAAAGGGATATTTTAAGAACGGCTTTTAAAGCAACCCTCTGCCGTACCCTGCTATACCTTCTGCTGTACCCTGCCATGCCTCCCTCTGCTTTCCGGGAGCCTGGAAAAGCCCGTTCCTCCCCAGACCCTCCTGCCGAGCTGCTGCTGTCTTGCAGAGCA
>NW_009221596.1:382-1019 GCF_000690835.1 Fulmarus glacialis
GCTGCCCCACCACCGCGCAGCGGCGGGTTCTTCGGCCCCTGTTCGGCAGCTGGCAGCAGCGTGTGGCTGTTGTAGGTCTTCTCTGGTCTGTAGCGTGGGATGGCTGTGGTTTCCATCCCGTTGCTCCCAGCCATCCGTGGGGATGGGATTGATCTCCCCAGTACTCTCCAGCACTGACAGGGTGGTGGGTTTGTAGCTGAGTCTGATCCTGGCACCATCCTGCTCCTTCCTCCCTATTGCTCCAGCGACGGTGGGTGAAGAACTGGGCTCCCTCCTCCCAGCAGCATGTCCTTCACTCTATCCCAGTGCCGAGGGCCACTAATTAATTTTGTGACAAGGAGGGACCTTTAGCAGCTTCTGGCGATGCCCAGCGTAGCACAGAGCAGGGATGTCACCTCTGTGGTCCCTTCATGGTGCCTGCTCTGTCCTGCTGGGACAGGGAGACGTATGGGGAGGGAGAACACATCGGGGCAAGTCAAGTGCATGGCTGGCTTTTTTCCACTTACTGGTTTCCTAAAGAGTTGAGGTTTCTGATCACGCTGCCTTGTCCGTTCCCTTGATTCTCAGTGGCTTCTGGGCCAGATTGGGCTGGGGACACTGGTCTCCGAGCACGTGGAGAATTCTCCCCTGACCCAAA
>NW_009221596.1:1104-1471 GCF_000690835.1 Fulmarus glacialis
CCAGCCCATCTCTGCCCTCTGGAACCTCAGCACAAGCCTCCGGCTTACCCCAGCGCTAAGCAAACCAGTTCCTTGTGGAGGGCAGCCACCGCGCTTGCTCCCTGATGCAGCTCCCCGGCCCCGGCTGCCTGCGAGCATCCTTGGGGGGACGCTGCGGGCAAAGGGCTCATCTGGGCTGCGCCACCGGCGGCAAAGGCATCGCCAAGGGCCCTTACCGGGCTGGGACTGCGCGCTTGCTCCCTGATGCAGCTCCCCGGCCCCGGCTGCCTGCGAGCATCCTTGGGGGGACGCTGCGGGCAAAGGGCTCATCTGGGCTGCGCCACCGGCGGCAAAGGCATCGCCAAGGGCCCTTACCGGGCTGGGACTG
>NW_009221597.1:0-346 GCF_000690835.1 Fulmarus glacialis
AGGGAGCTGGAGCCCGCTCCGACCTGCTGTGCTCTTCTCCCGGAGCAGGAGCAGCTCTGCGGCAGCAGGGGAGAACGCTGCTGCAAAATCCAAGTCGTTTTTCAACCCTTCATTCGCAGGCTGAGGGGTTTACCTCACAGTGAGATGCCCATTGCCTTTGCAGTGAATCATACCAGAACTCGGGCAGGGGAGAGGCTCTGCCATAGGCGTGTGGCTGTGAATGTACCGCAGCGGGGGCACAAAAGCCATAGCAGCTGCTATTTCAGAAGATGTCCATCTGCCAGCCTGTTCCTTGCCTGGCCTCCTCCGCTTACCTGCTGGCAGCCCCTTCGGCTCCCCTCTCAGC
>NW_009221597.1:377-12332 GCF_000690835.1 Fulmarus glacialis
CCCTGCTGGTGGCAGGCCTGTGGAAACACAAGCCACACCTGGCTCCATCCTGCTGTGCAGCACCAGCAGAGACAGGTTGTTGGCTGGAAGGTCCACGGCTGAGCCATTGCTGGAGGAGGAGAGCACGCTTACGGGGGTTTGGTGCACGCAGGTGTAGGGGGAAGTTCTACACCTTCTTGCCGCCTCCTCTCTCTTCATCTGCTATTTACGGCCTCTCCCAAGACAACACTTCTGTATCCAACAGTGCACACAGGGAATCAAGAACGATCTCTCTTTGCTTTCCTTTCTCTTCCTTGAATTAACACTTACCTTCTATAGATCTGCTACATTATTCATATTTTGCTATGGAGAGTGAGCTCTTCTCCCTCTTATATGGGGGGGAAGCATATGTAGCTCTACTGGAAAGGTGGAGGGAAGTTTACTTTTCCTATTTTTCTGCAATGGGACAGTGATCGTTCATAGTAAAAGCCCATAATAGGCTATAGAAATGGCTTACCATCACTTGATCGGATGTAGGAGATGAATACAGTACCTGACAAAACATTCCCTATAAATATTCCCCTTGTAAGCACTTCAAAACCAAAAAGCAGGAAAAAAACTACATGGTCGTCCGGAAAACGTGCCTGAAGGCAGGAAGGAAGAGAGTGGGAACTAGAGCTGCACACAAACCTGCCGATTCACACAGCTGCTCTTTTTGTGAAATCTTGGACGTGGGCCAATATTTTCGCTCTGTCTCTTCCACCTTTGCATTTTGCTCTGGTTTGACCCGTTGGTGCAGCTCTTCTGGACCTAGAAGAAAAATTCGGAAACCCACATACCTCTGAAAAAAGAGCGGTGAGGAGGCTGCCACGCTGCTCCCTCTGCTCAGAGCGTTAACACACACAGAAAGGTGCAACTCCTGGAAAATCCTCACTAAAATGGCCTCTCACTGGAGGCTGGTTCACATTTTCAGGTTCAACTAGTTAATGTTTTTAAATATTTAGAGGTACTTTTTCATTTCTATGCTATACTTTGTTTCCTTAATTCTCATTCATATATATTCTCTTTATAACTGTATCAAGCCGTAATAACAAACACTACGCTGTTCCTTTGGGATACACTAACGGGACTGTGCTTGTTTTTTTTGTTTACTGTGGAATCACAGAAATCAGCATTTACAGACTATCTTATATGTCCAAAGTATCACACAGACATTAACTAATGCCTTTTACATCAGATTTGCCATACTGCATCAGACCACCGATCTGTCTAATCCAATATCCTGTTTCCAGCATTAGCCAACAGCCGATGCTTCAGAGGAAGTAAACGCCACCAACTGCCCCCGAAACAGCTACTGCCCTCTTCACAGCCCAATGCCTGTGACCTACTGGTTCCATTCTTTTCGGGCTCCAGGTTCTGAACAGGGAGGTGAAATATTTTCCCTTTATTACACATGTCAATAAAGGAAGATGGGGAGCTGCCACCACCAGAGTGCCTCTCCCGCAGGCGAAAAGTTTATGGTCTCAACCCATTGGCACAATTCTCCTGATGTTCAAAGGCTTTCAGGTTGCTTGAATAGAAATGAAAAGAAATAATTCATTGAAACATTTAATTTTGGGTAGCAGAAATTTTAAAGCATGAAAGCTGCCAAACTTCACCGGAAGGTCAAAGCATGCTTATTTTGTGCAGCACCATCTGATTAAACAACTAATTTCTTATCCGGTGGTTATGGATGTTGCTTTTATTCCACAGAAGGAGTATTACTGTCACACGAGTCTTAGCCCATCAGTACGCTCCTTCCTGGCAGAGACGGGCATTTGGTCAGGCTGCGACTCGCTGGCAGGGGGCCGGGGGAAGAGGGCGGCCCATACATGGGGGCAGTGGGGCACCCCACACTGCGTTTTGCCCCAGTCCCCTGGCAAACCGGCGGCAGTGGGATGGCGGGGGAGGCCGGGCTGAAGAAGCCCCGTTTTACAGCAATAGAAAGCATCTCTCCTAGTGCAGTGAACGCATGCTGTTCTGCATGCCCCGACAGTCCCCCCACAGGGGCAGCTGCTGCTCTCCAGATCCAGACCTGCCACTGGATTATTCAGATAAAAGAAACATCTTTTTAATCCCAGCCATGAAATTCTTATCCTCTCCTTCAAACGGCTGAAAGCCCTTCACATCCTTGTGATAACAAATGGCACCTTTCACCCTCACGCATACATCTGCCCATCCCTTCCATCCCATGATGGACTTCACAGGTTATCGATGTCTGTCCAGGCACCACATATCTAACAAGACCCCAATTTCGAGTTAATGTCCCTTCTGGGAGAGAAGCCACAGATAAAATATGATTCCTGATGGTAGTGCGCAGCTGGAAAAGGTCTCATGACAGTCTGAGCACTATCAGAGGAGAAAGAATAGCCTAAGAGATAATGTTATCTCAGGCCGTGATACAACCCATCCTTGCTCCTGAGCCCCTGGTAATGTTACCATCCTGTGTGACGTCCTTCTCCCCAGCGCTACGTGCTCCTGCAGACAAGGAGGGAGTGCTGTACCTGCTCCGTGCCGTTTGCTCTCTCCTCCGTAGAGCTGCCCAGCCAGCAAGCTGAAAGACTGAGACAGCTTCACTCCACAGAGACCCTTCAGCACCCAGCTCAGTCACCAAAGACTTTTTGGCTTCACAGGGCTCCCTCACAAACCTCTTCTCCTTAGTGAGACAGCTCTGAAATTCTTACTACTAAGATGCAGGAGAGCTACTCACCTTTGGCTGCTTCCATCAATCCCCCAGGTCCAGATTCCAGTGGGAAAGCAGGGAGCTGGCATCACACCAGAGGTGCCTTTTGTTCCTTAGAGCCGGCAGCATGCCAGGCATGATTCTAGCAAACGGCATCTCCCACTTGGGCATACGTGACAGCCATACACGCTCTTGCTCCTCTGCCTTCTTGCTGGTAACACCTATGTGACCTGTTCATTGGCAACTTGTTTGAAGGGGGATTTGTGCAGCAGTAAATCAGTTTTTAAGTGTTGCTGAAATCCCCACAGCCCATTAGCCTCCTGTACAGTTTACCTCTCCTGTTTTGCTTTGTTTTCTCCCACTTCCTTCTGCACACATCTCCTGTTCTGCCAGCCCTCGGTTACACTTCCAGGATCATACACTGGAACCCACACACATTTGTCATTTTTAGCAGGGCATTACTTATTTATTAATATTCAGAGTAGATGTAAATAGAGAAGCTCATCTCCAGAAGACTACTGAAGTAACGTGGGAAAAACAATAAAACAGAAATCTTGGCACACCATCCACCTTCCTACCTTGCTGAAGCACTCCAGAAGCAGAGGGGATGATGCTGAGCCCCTCATCTCCAAACCCCTTCAAGCCCTCTCTTGTTGCAGTTCATAGCCTGCTGATAAAAGACAGGTGAGGCTAAACCAGGCTACGAGCACCATCCCTGCCACGACATTTCCCTTCTCGGAATACCGCAGATATTGCCTGCACTGAGATAATTTCCCTTTCTGTGACTTGAAATACGGCACCCGGTTGCGGAGCAGCCGCTGGGGTTGTCACGCCGTCGTGGGAGCCAGAAGACCCAGCTTGCAGCCTGGAAGCTTACAGGGATTTGGGGCTTGAAGCTGTATGACATTTGTTCTATACATATAGGCCTATACCAAAGGAGCTCAGAAAAAAAAAAAAAAACCAACTCATTTCCTGGAAACTACCCAGAGCTTTTCTCTCTGAGGGAAACAAACAAGGCCTTAATTAATTTTCTTTCAAATACAGCAAATTGACTTCTGCTCCAGTTGTGCTAGATTCAAGCCACACAGCACAATGGTATTAATTCCATTTCACTTAAGGGCTAAATGTTCAGAGCAAGGAAAAGGGAGTTTACTGTACGTCTTGCTCATGTTGAAGTCAACAACTAAACGACCTTGGTTTTCACAGGAGCGGCTTCTTCAGAGCCCGCGTTTCTGAGGTTGACTGTGACATGCCTCTGGTTTAGCACAGCAAAATGCAGGATACGTGGAAGGCACTGGCTGAGCAAGTTGCCTGGTCCCTTGTGTATTTTTAAAGATCTGCCACATCCTGCCTCAAATTTCATTTTACAGGCTGAAAGATCGAAGCTCTTTTAGTGTCCTGTCCTAAGGCTTACTGGTTCACTGATGATCCTAACTAGCTCCGCTGTCTCAAACTTTATTTAACCTTTCTTAACACCCAAGTCCTGCCTGCAGGATTTCCTAACACCTGCCAGCAGCATTGTGGACAGGGCCTCCTCGATACCTTGCAAACCGGTGGTGTACTCCCTCACCTCTACCAGAGACACTTTGCCCAATAAACCAGAAGATCACATTTGCCGCCTTAGCATTTGCTTCATATGGGTAGCCCAGAGCCACCCTGCAACGGGCATCTAACTCTTGAGATGCACCCAAATCCCAGCAGAACGATCCGCCTGGGCAGCAGCCATCCTGCACGGATATCTCAGCGTGGTGTTCTACGGTGCCACGGTCCTGGACAAGCTGGTACACTGTGCTAAAAAGCCTGAGAGATGGAGGGAAAAAAGGTACAACAAAACCCAAATTACTGAGTCCAGTGAAACTGTTGTTGTAAGCAGAGAAGAATCTGACTTATATACACATATATATGAAACATCAATTCTACAAAACTCTTATGGAAAACATCCATCCTGCCCCCTTTAGTATCTGTTCAATGATGCAGTAGCTGTATCATTGCCTATGTGCTACAACAAAGAGGTATGGGGGACCCCCTCTTGCTTGTCTGAGGGATTATGTTTAAATGAGGCTGAAGGACAAGATCTCCTTCACTGTAAAATCCTGTGACTAATTTAAATCACCTTCCAACCATCTTGAGATCCTCCTGCTGTCAAATTTATTTAATATATTTAATATACGGCTTCATTATCACATTGGCTATGCACCACTTAGGGAAGGTGCTTCACAGATGGAAGAGGGAGGCCCAGATTCCCAAAGATACCCAGTCACAGCATTTATTTAGGTAAAAAAGTGATAAAGCAAAGAACTGAACCTGTTCCTGTCTAACACCCGTTGTCCTCAACCCTTCTTTCTTTCCAAAGAGAATTTCATCTTCCAGGTTCTTCTGTGAAAAGCAGTCCGATTTACTCTCAGCTTCTCCTTTCATTGTCAGTTTTGAAAATGAAATTAAGAAAATCAGGCATCTCTTGACTTATTCTTCAAAATGAAGGGTAGCTGTAAAAATCTTTCTATTACACAGTACGTTTTTGTTACGGGACATTTGTTAACTTCTTGGATTCCCATTTGTTCTTTCCACATGATGTTGCATTGTTTGGCTACGTATAGTGACTCTGTACACCTCAAGGAAGCAGTAAATCTTCATTTTCTTTCCTTTCTGTAAAAACTCAGCTCTTTTCAAGTTGCAGAGCTGCATATTAAAACTACTGTCTGCTGACTTTCATATTTTCTGAGGCAACATCTGGCATAAAAACTGATTGCAAATATGATCAGAGTTAGGAAGATTTCCTTCCAGCAGCCTTCCAGCTGGCTTTATTCCCAGATATCAGCCCAATGGAAAAGAAAAATCTATTTGGCACTGTCTCCAGCTGCAGTCTCTCACTCTTCAGGTAGAACCGTTTCCCTTCCCAGGGAGGTTTTCATGATGTGGGATTCAGATGACGGGATCTGAACTGCACTGGAACTGGTATGGCCTCTGGGGTTCAGGATGGATGCTCTCTGATGCCTAAGGAATTAGAAATCCCAGCTCTTGCTGTAGAAGAATAATAGAGTTTATCCCCTCCAAAGTGTAAACATACAGATATAGATATAATTTTGAGGAATTTAAATGTAATCCTATCATTATGGGTAGGAGGCTTCAGCTGCAGACATTTGCCTGTAACTAAGCAGAATAATTCATAAGGGGGTTTGGCTGTAGTCAAGGCAGACTCAGTAGCTCAGGTTATGGTTAAAGAGCGTTAAAACAGCAGGGGCAACTCAACCCTGGGCGACCGCCTCGCTGGCCTCATGTGGGCTGTGATGTGACTCTGCCCGTGCGTGAACGCTCTGCCTCCGCGAGTGTGGTAGTTGTCTTTCAGTTCTCCTGAATTCTGGAGGCAGGCATCATGGGCTTAATGCTTCTTTGCCTTTCTCCTCAGCAATGTACCTCAATGCAGGCTGAATGCAAAGCCCCCATATACGCCTTTTACGCTCCATACACATGGCTATACAGCTAACGAAGCGAGGAAGGGTCCAGCACCCAGCTCCTGACCACTCTCTCATGCTCCCTGCTGCACTTCAGTCCCAGATAAGAGCAGAAGCAAACAGCGAATCTTTCACTTCTGTCTACGAGCTCCTTGGCACAGTACCATCAGGCAAGAGCAAGTACAATCTAGGAATGCAAAAGTAGCTCATATTTAGACCAGAACATTAAATACTATACCCTGGAAAACTATGTCTTGGTGCGGCTTCTGATAGGGGAAGGAGGAGTGATGTGAGTTTTTTCCCCTAAAAATAACTGATAAAATCCATGCTATGATCAAAGTAGAAATCATACAGGAAGAGAAAGAATCTCTTACTATTCAGCTAATAAACACCTCGGATTAGTTAAAACTAAAATAATTTAAAATCTCCAGTCTTAATCTAACAATTTATTCTGTTTGATTACACTTTGCATTTTACTCCCTCTGAAGAGCATCACCGGTAGTGCCATATTTCCCACTGTTCTTCAAAAGCTTCACGTGGTGATTTCCAGGCTGTGCTAGAATAAATAGCGCAGCTTGGAAACTGAAGTGGCATGCAAGACTGATCATTTGCTCAAAACCAACAGTTTCCAAGTAAATGAATGGAATGTAATTGCTTTTCAGCTTCGGCTTGAAAATGTAACCAGCGTTAGCATGTAATCTTCCTGTTGAGTTTACACCCAATGGCACTTGCTTATTAGAGATGATTCTGGGTCAATGCTTACTACTAATCTTAGTAATAATGGGGTAGTGGTTGGGGTCCCAATCAGGGATCAGAACCCCCTTGTGCTAGGTGCTGTACACAGCTATCACAAAGGCACTCCCTGCCTAGAACAAACTGTCAGGGAATGGCCTGGTCTATATCGAGGATACTTCTGCACACAGGACAATGAGGTCTGTCCAAGCTGGATTTTGGTGAACGCTGAAAATGGTAAAACTCAACGGAGAAGTTTGCTTTTTCTTTGATGAAAAAAGCAAGCCACAGTATTTCTATATGGGTAGTAGCTCATGGAGATGTAGTTTGTAGTCCTGCACAGACCACTCCGATGGTGTACTCTGACCTCTTATATAACAAAGACTTCCTCATACTAATTTCTGAATGATTCATGTATTTGTTTACTCTGTCTTAAGTTTGCTCTATGACCCTGGGGCCAAATCTATCCTCGACGATTCACCATGTGCAAAGGCTCCATAATGCCCTCACGACCCATGAGCTCTCCATTAGAAGCAAAGCCTGACCAGGAGAACTGAGTGCACGAGGTAGGGTCAGCAGCAGCATCTTGGATTTGGTTTGGGCCAAAATATGCCAGTGTTCTATTTTCTCCAAAAATAAACACTGACAATGGAATATCCCCAAAAGCAAATAAAATCTACTCTCACATCTATACTTGTTTCCATGGAAATATGCAGTGACAAGGTTTTTTCCCTTATTTTCAAAATTTTCTCTGCCAGCCTACCATATTTTTTCAGACAGCCCTGGTAACAGGTTTTACCCAAATACATATGCCAGTGTTCTATTTTCTCCAAAAATAAACACTGACAATGGAATATCCCCAAAAGCAAATAAAATCTACTCTCACATCTATACTTGTTTCCATGGAAATATGCAGTGACAAGGTTTTTTCCCTTATTTTCAAAATTTTCTCTGCCAGCCTACCATATTTTTTCAGACAGCCCTGGTAACAGGTTTTACCCAAATACAAAGACTACTGCAGATGTGCCAAACTTGCACAAAGCCGAGTAGAGAGCTGTTCGCTGTGACCCCAAGAAAAACATCAGTGCAGCAACACTACTGGCAGTCCTTAACACATAGAGAGCCAGCTGTCTGGAGATCCTTTCAGCCAGGGACCAACGTAACCTTTCGTTATTGAGGACCAAGTGGTTTTGGTGAGACACCAAACGGCACGCACCATAGGGTTACCCAGCAAGCAGAACACTAATAATTCACCGTCAGCTTCATGTGCTGGCCTTAGACTCCAGCTTTGTATTAGGCTGAAGGGTGTAGTATTTGTAGTGCAAGTCTGTCCCCAGCGGCTGCCAAACATTTTGCTTCTGGCAGTAGCCCTCTGCATTGTCCATCACCGTATGTCGCCATCTCCAGCTACCTCCTCACGCCCCGTCTTTTCTCTGCTTCCCCGCTCTGCGCATCTGCCCCAGCAAGAAGCTCCATTTCTCTGGAGACTCCTCTGAAGTGGCCGAGGCCCAGCCACAGATGACAACACTAAGCAGAGCCTCTGGGCTGTGGGCGGTGGGGCCGGTGCCTCGGCTTCGGGCAGTTACTTTGAAGTGGCTCAGGGTGCTGCACGCTCACTGGAACCGCCTGGCAGGGGGCTGCAGAGCAGTGCCTGTGACCCAGGGGAAGCGGGAGGCTTTGCCTGCATCTCCGGGGCAGGCAGTTTGTGGCAGCAGAAGGAGGAAAGCAAACGTCCCTCCTGCTGCCCGCAGAGGAAGGGAAAGGCAGGCCGTGCCAGGGCTGCAGGCAGAGCAGAAGCAGGGAGTGACAAAAGGCGAAGCACAGGGGTGGATAAAAGGAGCTGAAATCTCCCGGAGGAGGACTTTGGCTTTTGTCAGGTTATTACACTGCCATTGTGGCATGCTGGGTTTCAGTCCTTGGCTACCAGGCAAGCTCAGCGTGTAAAGTCTCATGGGACTTTATGTTCAGCATTAGCTCAGAGCGGGCTGCAAAATTACTCAGGTGGAGGGGCTGCAGGACTGTAAACAAAGGATTATGGCATTATGGCATGGGCTGTTTAGGGGGTAGGGACCAAGGGTAACATGGGGATAGGGATCAGTAAGACCTTAGACCAAGTGCCTCATTAAAGTTTTAAACTGGTACTAGTACTAGTACCGTCCAGCTGACAGAGGAATGCTGTGCTGGAGAGGCACTGGTGTGTTTGGGAGGGGTGCAAGAGCTGCCGCCACACTCATCCTTCTGCCCCTTGGGAAGGCAGTGGGTGCCTGTGCTCCATCTGCAGCTAGAAAGAGAAGGACGCTGTGCCTAGAAGATACCAGCAGCCTGTAGCCTAAAAACTGTGTCAGCGGGCTCCATACTCTGCTCTGCCCAAGGTTGCCACCTTCCCCCTATCCCCAGGGCTCAGGAAGGAGCACGAGTATTCTGGGGAAAAAACAGGAGGAGTCTAAACAGGAGTGAGGAGGCTGAGAGCTGGAGTAGCTACACAATAGCTAGGTCAGGGTCCTCCCAACAACAGTGTAAACACAGCGTGAGAAAGAGAGAGTAGAAACTGCAAACTAGATGGAGACAGGATTCAACGTGGGGAAAAAAAGCTATTTAGCAAGGAGGAAATAATTCACCAACTAATGTTCCCCATGGCAGAAGGGAGAACAGTTCTGGAAAAGTCAAATTGTGTTGAGCAAACCTTAGGAGAGCTAGCAAATTAGAGAAGGGGACACGAGGAGATGTTAGAGAGGAGGAAGGCACCACACCGGCACCAGGACTGTGCACGCAGCTACCCTGTGCCAGGCAGCACGGAGGTAAGTGCTGGGCAGGAGCCCACTGCTCAGTGCAGGGCAGCAGCTACTGGGAGAGCCTGACACACTGGGAGGAAGTCGGAAGAAAGGTGACGGCTCATTGTGCAACTACAGGGGATTGATTTGCAATGACAGTATGTTTTCCTTGGCTCTGAGGGGATATGGAAACAGTTTGCCAACATTTGTAAGGCATAGACCCAAACAGGAGGGAGGGCAAATTACTTACTAGAGAAGATAAAACAGAGGAAAAACTGAAGCTGAAAGTAACTAATAACATTTTACCAATGAGTTCTAGCAGGTTGTGAAATAGCTCTCATGAAGAGATCAGGGAGAAACCCAGGTACGGGCAGTTTTAAAGCTGGATGGCAAGAAAGCAATTAATATATGCGCAATGAAGAACATACAGAAGAATTTGTTGAAGTGACAGAAATATTTCCACCCCCACAATCTGTAGTCCCAATTTTCCGCTGCCCTGCATCTCTTGCTATCATCAACAGCAATGCAAAGAAGGAAAATGTTTATTAAAGCAGGAGCCTAACCTTATAGTACTGCTCCGCCTAAGTGCGTAGATTTCTAGACATTTCTAGCCAACAGAGAATTAGGGTTTATAATTGTGTGTGGGAAAATGACTCACTAGCAGTGATCCTCTTCAACTCCTCCAGAGATCTCCTCCTGCCCCATCCCAAACTTCCTTTAATCCTGATGAGGTAGGGATATGACCCCATGTTTGGATAGTGTGTGTTAATATCTCCTAAAATCATATCCAGCTGCTTCTAAAATCTCCCAATAAATCCCCTTCCAATTGCATTTGGGAGACCACTTATGGGACTCCTAAAGATCCACAAGGAAACCCGAGAGATCAAGGCCCAAATACAGTCCCACTACAGGCTGAAACAGCAACCTGCCACAAGCCCCGAGAAGCCCACACCTTACCTGGCATATACACTTACCGGCTTAATATTTTCCATAAGGAGAGAATACAGCCACAGCCATGGCTTGACAGCTATGGTGCTGCAGCTAGTAGTAATGGTTAGCCCCACCAGCCAGTGAGCTGGGCTCTTCAATCAGCAGAGAGCTGTTCCCTGGCCTGAGGATTTTTCACATAACTGATTATCAAGCTTTATAACCATCCCCTGCAGACTATGATGATGATGAATGAATGAGATCAGATTAGTCAATATGGTTTATTGGTGGAGTTTGCCCACTCGTTGTGGATGCATCATTACTGCGTGCGTTCATCAGCACAGGGATGAGCATGATTCAAAGTCTTTGCCTGTACAATATGAAACCACAACCAACCTGCAGCTCTTCAGCTTTCTCCCAAGGACTCCCTAGGCCTTTCCTGGGTCCCTCTGTTGCTCTGTATCTTTGTCCTGGGCCATCCTGGAAGTCCTTTGGTGAGTGCCATATCCTTCCTTCTTAAAGCAAAGCAGATTAAGCTGCGCCTGTAGAGGTTAAATGAGAAATTGCTGAAAAGCACTGAAGTCGTAACACAGTGGCTAATGGTGCATTTGCTACTACTGTCCTCTGCCTGACAAAATCAGAGTTGCTCCACTATGTGGCACAGATGCTCTGCAGCTCCACAGCCAGCAGCGATCCCCTTTTTGCTGAACAGTATTTCTAGAGCAGGGCATTCCTCAACCACACTGGGGCTACTGAGCCCCTCTGTAGAAACGGGGGATCCATTGAAGTAACTGCAACCAGCATGTTCAAAGTGGGTACCTGCAAAGGTGTACTGCATTGCCTATAACATCGCTCTAGTTGCCCCCTTGTCAGTCCTGACACATCCCTGCAGCAAGTAGTAGCTTGCATTAGCACTAAAGCGAATAGGGTTTCCTGACTGGAAACTGCTTTGCACTGAAATTTGAGAGCTGTGTCTTTCCTTTCCATCTCTGGCACGAATTCCCTAGGTGGCCCAAGGCAGGTGCCTTCATCTCCCTGCGGCTCAGTTTGCCATCTATAAAACTGGGTTAGCATCCTCTCCTCTTTCTTACACCCCCTTTTATGCTTGCTTATGTTAACTGCAAATAAGGATGGGCTTGTTTGTGTGCAAGCACAGTACAAAATAGGGGGCACGACCCTGGAAGTGCCGCTCGTATGGGGAAGGTCTGCAGGGAAGGATGCGTGCATAGTGGAGCAAGTGCACGGAGGGATGCGTGCACGGAGGGGCAGGTGCACGGAAGGACGCCGGGATGGAGGGATGCGCGCACACAGGGATGGAGGGATGCGCACACAGGGATGGAGGGATGCCTGCAGGGAAGGACACACCGGGCGG